>NC_081343.1:6846246-6857962 GCF_029784015.1 Lycium ferocissimum | reverse complement strand
TTTGTTTGACCTTTTCTGATTTATTAGGATATTTGACCGGGAGGAGCATTTCCCCCCGAGGTCATTGGACATGATTTGGGAGAGATTTTGAAAAAAATTTGGCTTAAAGCAAAAAATTATTGACTCAAAGTTGAGTTTTGGGTAAACGGACCTTTTTCTTAAATGCGTCAAACCGAGAGGTCCGGATGGTCATTTAGAACTTGAGGATGTATATTCAGTTCGGTTCTCAATGCGCTCGGGTGCCTTTTTAGGACTTGGGTTGGGAAGTTGGATTTGGGGTTTTGGGAGTTGACTTGGTCAACGAGACCTTCGTTGAGAATTATGAGGCCATGAGTGCGCTTATAGCGCGTTTTTATGTATATTTGCATATTTAATTTGTGTCCGGGAGGTTCCGAGATGGTTCCGGGGATCGATTTCAAGTTTGGAAGACACCAAAAATTTTCTAGTGTCTGGTGACCGCTTTGGCAGGGAAGCGGTGCGCGAAAATGGTGGCCTGACCGCTAAAGTGGTGGCCTGCCCGCGGATGCGATAGCGCGGAAGCGGCCGATGGACCAGATTTTTATTTAAATGCCTTATGAAAACCCTTCTTCTCAAAGATTCCTGGAAAGCATTTCGAGTGAGCGGCTTGGTCGTATTTCTCATAAGGGTAAGTTCCTCAATCGTAATCTCTTTCTATTTACCTTCCCTAAGTAAGAATCCATGCAGGAAGTCTTTACAACTTCAAGATAGAATCGGGGGTTTTATGGTTTCTTCTCTAAATGGGTTTTAGTCTTCCAAAGTTGAGAATCATTTTGGTTTTTTTTAAGCATGAAAGTTGTTGAGATAATGATTAATAGACTTGAATCACCCATTATTTGTTGATGAATTAAAGAGGGAAGATGAGTGTTATGATAATTTCTTAAAATAGAAGATGAGTGTTATGATAATTTCTTAAAATGGAAGATGAGTGTTATGATAATTTCTTAAAATGGGTTCTAGAATTCCTAAGTACAAATTGATGATGAAGTTGGCTAATGTAACCATAGGATTGGATGAAATCATTGTTGGCGTTTATATCTTCCATTGTAAGTGATAAATTTGTGAATTTAAGGTTAGGGTTTGTACCCAAATTTGGGGGTTTCTTCTAGAATCTGAATTTCTCTAATCTATGAGTTAAATTAGTTAATTGTTGATGGGAATTGATCACCTAGAGTGCTAATTTCATGTTGAGACTTATAAATTCCTAAGTTCATCTTGTTTGTTCATGAATCCCATTCCTTGTGTTAAGATTTGGGGGGTAAGATAGGAGTTTGGTTATTTGGGTGCCTTCTTCTTGATTCTAGTTCCACATTCGGATATGGCTAGACTTTCATTACTTTGAGGCACAACGAAAGGGCAAGACACACGATTGACACTTTGAGTTTACTATTCGGCCTTCCAGTAGGTTACAGTTTACTTTACGGTGAGACTTCGATTAGCGAAGTGTATGTTTAGATGATATTGTCGGAGAATGCATGTAAACCTTCGGGTATGAAGTTGGGTTGAATATTGCCTTAGGTTGGGCCTTTTTGAATGATTTAGTGGCTAGCCACCCCGTTACGTTGTTGATTTATCTTGATCTATTTACTTATTGGATTGTTTCCATGTTGAGACATTGGGTATTGGTGATTAATGATATATCATGATTATTATATTGCGGTACTTTATTTTGATTTGATATTGAGATGAGAATTGTGATTCTATTGTGGCTTATTGTGTTGCCTGATTTATTGATAATACTTGTGTGTCATGTGTGGTACTGTTTGAGATTGAATTGGTTGTTGATATTACATTGCATCGTATTCATACTTACTTGCATGATACATTGATATTGCATTGTTATGGTACTGAGGATGGAAAGTGAGAAGGAAATACAGATTCATTGAAAAACATTATATATAAAATCATATCTGGGCTGTGTGCGAAATGATTGATACGAGGCGTATAGGTGGGAAAGAGTCATCTCTGGGCTGTGTGCGGAGTGACTGGTACATGGATTTCGCGGGTCCCCATGGGTTGTGCTGTCGAGATGTGATGTTCCATCGGTTGGAGTGCATGTGTACGGTGCATATGCATTGTATTCATCATTCATACATAATTGCATTGAATTACAAACAACAATAGTGAAATTGGGTCGTGGCACTCTATTTCTTCAAAGCTATCTTCTTGCGGGAACTCGCTCACTTCTTCTATTTGAGGTTCGTCTTGTGTATTGGCTAAGACTGTGACTTGCAGATCATTACAAGTTTCAGACTCGTTCTGCATCTCTGTGAGTTTGACACGAATCCTCTCTATGGCCTTCCCTAGTTCTACCGTTTGCTCTCTTACTAATGTGTTATCCTCCACGATTTGTTTCATCATATCACTAACCTGAGTAAGGCTTTCCGTATCCTCCACTTCATTACTCATGTTAACATAAAAAACAACAAGAGAATCATAATAGGGGCTCGGAGATGGGGAATAAGCGTTAAGACAACCATTCCAATGGCCATCTTGACCACCATATATACTACGAACATTCCACTCAAAGGATTGGGTAGGCGCACGCAACTCATTTCCGGAAATATTATGACAGTTTTTCCACAGGTGGGGCCCTTCACAAATCAGACAAGAATCACCAAAATAGGAACAACCAATATTCGACCAATTTTTATTCCAAGATGCCATGTCAAGAAAGATAACCTAAATATTAACTTAAAAATAAAAGTAAAAATAAAATAAAATTGAATAGACAAAAAGAAAAGTCTAATCTAGATAAATAGTTAATTTCTATGTCCCCAGCAACGACACCAGAAACTTGTTGCTTCCAAACGCACACGCAAGTATACTCGGTCTTACAAGTAATATAGGATTTAAAGTCCAGATATCGTATCCACAAAGACTTATGATTAATCGTCCATTAAATTAAACTAATGCTAATTATCTAAATAAGAAATAAAATCCAAATTTATATTTATAAACTAAGTAAAAATAAAAGAAAACAACTAATGAACTTCAACTAAGAAAGAGCAGATTTTTATCAGAGAATAGAAAGATCTAGGGCTATGACTGCTAACAATCCAGTTGAGTCTTTAAAATGTTCTACCTATCAAAATCCTGAGTTATTAGTTGACGGGTTGATGTTAATTTTATGATATTCTTTCGAACTATCCTGTAGGTGCTACTACAATGCCTATATTCCAATGGTCGTCAAAGGTAACAAGAACACATTTACTTTTCCGTATTCAACTAAGCAAGGCTAAAGGGTATATTCCTATCCTCATAGCGAAACAATTAATCGAACAAGCTCTATTTATTCTTATTATGTACGTGAATTCCCTCTTTCAAGTCCAACTTCCGCACCACAGATAGTGCTCACTATTTCGTCAAATAATCAAACAATTAAGATCAAGAATAAATAAGCAACTCAAAGATGAAAAATCAATAGATATAAACGATAATCAAACATCAAATTTCATGTTTGTGTCAAAACCCTAGAACTAAAGAGTTTAGCTCCACATAGACATGGAGGAAAAACAACAAATCATCCGAATAAAAACGTAAAAACGAGTATTAAAGAGAAAACAAGATAAAACTATGTAAATACGTCCTGCACGGCGGCTCCAAGCGCTCTCTCTAGGTTCAAAGTTCTGAACTCCGGGTTTCAAGTTATCCAAAATTATGTAAAAACCCTGTCTTATGAACTATTTTTAGGTGTAGGAAAAAGCCCAAACAAAATAACCGAGTCCAAAATGAAATAGGAGGAAGTGGGATCCGGAAATTGCACTGTGCGTCACGCACAAGTTAATTTCCAGTGCTCAATTTTATTGTTGCCCCGATTTTGCTTTCCACGTAGATGACTCTGTATGCACTCCTTTAAGCTGCTGGCCTTCTATTCATTCCAATTGCAATCTAACGTGGTTTTTCTCTATACTTGATGATGCCACCTAGGTAAAATTTAATTTGTCTTCATTCACATGTCTTCAATGAAGGCAGCCTTTTATATTATTTTAAAATCGTTTTTTTTTATTCTCTTCTTTTTCAACTTCAACAATTGTCCTCTCAATTTGCTCAATCTCTTCGACATGGTACCACTTTATTCCTACACATTAAAATATAATATTAAGCAAAAAATAATATAATTTATACTTAAAAAACAATGAAAAGTACTAAAATGTGAGGCAACATTGACTTAATATATGCATTTTAACATCAGCAACAAAATTCATGTACGCGGATTTTTAGCAATTACCCTAGGGAAATTCGAAATCCTTAAAACATGAACCATAATAAGTTCTAGACAGTTTCAATGAAAATTTCAATATATAGAGTTTAAAATGACTTATCATTAATAATAAATGAGTAATCATTATCTTATTATTTGATATTCTGATACTCATATCATAATATTATATGCATCATAGTATATGAAAAGAACATTTGAAGCAACAAAATTCATGTACGAGAATTTTTGGCAACTAGTAAAGATGTCAGCAAGCTAAGAATAGATTCATATGTTATCCCTACTTTTATGAGAAAGAAAACATTAATAAATAACATATATTTGGAGTAATTCACATTATTTGCTCTATAAATATCATACTACCTATTGTAACATGTTATTTTCTTAAATTATTTATTTGACATTACATGTCAAATTAGAAAGATCTACAAAATATCAATGCCTATAAAGATCTACAAAATATCGATGCCTTGTTATTAATTATTTTCCAAATGCCTAGATGTCTGACTTTCTTGGCACGACCTTTACAATGCTAATCAAGCTTTTACGATTATGTGTGGTAGGATTATCATGCTTCTATTTATTTTTCAGGGGTGTAAATATCAGACTTTTTCTCCTCGGGATCAATCTCCCTTCGCCGCCTCATTCAAAAAATTGAGCAGATTGCCCTTCTTTTGGGGTGGTCTTTAAATATTGCCCCTCATATTATGGTCTTTAAGTTTTGCCTTTCGCTTGAAAAATGGCCTTATATCTGAGGTTCTGGGTTTGAACCCCCGCTCAGACAAATTAAAAAAAAATTGCAAGACAAGGCTTGAGTCGCGTAGATGCCGGACCTGACATACACTTGTTAAGGAATAATCAAAGTTATGTCGGACCCGACATACTTATGCCTTATGGGCAAACTTTTAGTTAAGCCTTAACTAAAAGTCTGCCCATAAAGCAGAACTTTTCCTTAAGACATAGTTTAGTTACGCCTTATGGGGTAGACTTTTAGTTAAGGCATAACTAAAAGTATGCTCCATAAGGCATAACTTTTTCTTAAGATATAGACTTTGCCTTATAAGACAACCTTTTAGTTATGTCTTAAGGAAAAATTCCGCCTTATGGGGCATGCTTTTAGTTATGCCTTATGGGGTAGACTTTTAGTTAAGGCATAACTAAAAGTATGCCCCTAAGGCGGAACTTTTCCTTAAGGCATAAATTTTGCCTTATAAGGCGGAACTTATAGTTATGCCGGGTCCGGCATAACTTTAGTTATTCCTTAAGAAGTGTATGCTGGGTCCGGCATACACGCGACCCAAGCTTTGCTTTGCGATTTTTTTTTTAATTTATGCCTGAGTGGGGGTTTGAACCCAGAACCTCATGATTTCTAAGCGAAGCTCAGGATTGCAACGCCAAGGGCAAAAACTAAGTACCAACATTTTGAGGGGCAAAAAATAAAGACCATCCCAAAGGAAGGGCGATCCTGCGAATTGCCCCTCCTCATTTGCTTTGGTTTCTCTTACAATTTGTTTTTTCTAAAACTAACCAAAAGGATTTAACAAAATAGTAGGTTTACAATTATATATGAACGAAAATGGAAACAAATTTAAACTGAAACTTTAAGAAAGAACTAATTAGGGAGTATTTGAACATAAGCAAATTTTGAGAAAGATCTAAGATAATATTGAATTGAAGAAAAGAAATGGAGGCAAGAGGCATAGTATATAGATTTGATTTTTTTATTTTTATTTTATTATTATTATTATTATTATTTTTATTATTATTATTATTATTATTATTATTATTATTATTATTATTATTGATAAATCTATAACCAAAAAATGCATATCAGTCTCAATTAGATGGCATTAGGAAAAAGTACTACTTAAGGTTGTTACGATTTATAAACATAAAACGAATATCAGAATCTCATACAATTCGGTACTAATTCATTTGGACAAAATCACTAATCGATGTTCTTCAACTTAGACAACAGAAAACCAAAAATAAAAAATAAAAAAATTTACTAAGTAGTAGTAATAGTAATTTAGAAAAAATTATAAGAAGCAGTTACAATAATTGAGACTCCACGATTTTTTCCAGCATTAATAAAGTAGTATTGAGACATTTAAGTATTTCTTAATAAGGAATATGAAAGGTTAAGAAGTAAGGACTATGAAAGGTTAACAAGTATTGGTTGAAACTTTATTCTGATAATATGATACAAAAAATTAAATAAATAGGGAGAACGGGCACAAAAATATTAGATTTTCCCCCATTTCATTTTCCTGGTAGAGGGAATGGGAAGAGGCCACGGCTGTTCCTTGTAAAGCATATCGGAAGAAAATTTTAAAAAGGTAAATAAAAAATTAATCGATGGCAAGAAATCAACAAAAAATTACCGTTTATGCATTTTATTGTTAACCATGTGGACAATGATATTTTATTAAATTTAATCCACAAGAAATTCCGATTATAATCAAGATACATTAGTCCAAATAAATAAATTGTGGGCTAATACAATTGAGTTAATTATTTAAGTCCAATACATATGGATTTAAGTAGGGGAAATTTCATAAATATACAATTTGGTCACTTACATTGCAAAAAAATAGCCCAAAACTTATACTACAAAGCTTTAATCCATATACAATATTACACAATGTTATAACCGATATACCCATATACACCCCTATACAATATTATGCAATATTATAACCTATACATACACCCATATATCCATATACACCCATATATAATATTATACAATATTATAACTCATATACCAATATACACCCATATACCCATATACAATATTATAACCCATATACACCTGCGACTAGTCATTGCCGGAGATCATGCCGGAGCAACACCAACCACTATATTTATACACCTATATACACCCATATACCACCATATACACCCATAAGACCTCTATACCACCATCTACACCTATATACACCAAAAGGGCACTCGCCGGCATTCATGGAGGTCGCTGGAAAAATGCGAATCTGGTCAGATCTGTTACAATACAATTAACATTTAAACAAAACCAAAAGTCACCGATGATGGCGTTAAAAAGAGAATCCGGTCAAATCTGCAACAATGTATATTTGAGCGTAGATGGCTTGCTTCGCGCAGTTACATCGGAACAACATAGATCTGACTGAAGATGGCTTGCTTTGCTGGAGTTAGGCCGGTGATGGCGTTAAAAGGTGAATCCGATCAGATCGTTGGGCGTTGTTTGGCCGAAGATGGATTACTTCACCGGAGTTAGATCGGTGGAGAAGTGATGGCGATAGAAGTAGGAGTGAGTGTAGAGAGAGGAGGAGAGGGAGGAGGAGGAGGAGGAGGGAATGGATCATTTTTTGTAAGATTTTAAAAAATGTGGTCAATTTTAGTAGCATTGCTACCCTAATTGACATGGGGTGTAATTTTCTCATTTAAGAGTAATGGTCCAATTTTATTGGGCTAGTCCATTTAAATGGGCTACAAATGATGAGCCCATTTTATCAAGCCCAAGATGTCATCTTATCCAAGAGGCCTAAATTGGTGCCACACGTCAAATGACGTGGCACGCCAAAGTCAAACAAAGGAGCCTATAGGGTCATGCCACGTGTCAAAATGATACAACATGTCTAGTAAAATCAAAGGCCAATGAAGATGCGCCACGTGTACAAGTGACATGTTCCGGCTAATCAAATATCGCTATGTCTGGTTAAATCTGATTGGCCGAAAGAATTCTGTCTTTATCACAACTCCTCGATCCTACAACTATAAATAGGGGTCTTATAATTCCGAAAAGAGAACAGAAATTTTAACAAAAAGCCAGAGAGAGCTCATGGATCAAACGCTGTAGATTTCTCTACAAGCTAAAAGCAGTCGAGCACTCAAGTATTTCTCTAGAAGTCAGCATAGAGTTGCCTACGCGCTAATTAGCTTCCGATGTATTCTTTAGCATTGATTTGATTAAAGGAAAGGTAAAGCCTTCACTTCAAGCTTTGAAGCTAAGTTCACTATTCGATCAATGATAGGCTTTAGGCCTTACCTTACTCTTTAGGGGGTTACTCTTCTACTTAAGTTCCTAGCTAGGCTGATGCCTTTGCAGAGTCTTAAACTCCGACTCCTAAACTCAAAACTAGCCAAAAATGGCCATTTTGAGCTCACTCAGGCGGAGGTTCCCGCTGATCTTGACTTTACAAATTGTCAGCTTTTGTCTTTCCGTACGGAGTTTGGCACTTTTCTTGTCTGTTTTGTCTTTATGTGGCCGGTCTTTCTTTCCTTTTTCTGATCAAAAGATCTTTTTTGACGCGCTATTGCTATAAAGGTTACAACCTAGGCATTCAAAAGGAAGGTTCTTACATAAAAAAATGACGGGTCTCATAATTCCAAAAAGGGAACAAAAATTCGAACAAGAAGCTAGAGAGCGCTCATGGATCAAATGCTGCAGATTTCGCTACAAGCTAAAAGCATTCGAACACTCAAGTATTTCTCTAGAAGTTCTAGAGGTCAAGATGGAGATACAAGATCAAGCTTCAAGCCCCTGAATCCAAGCGTAAGTTCAAGATCAAGATAACCAGATTCAAGTTCAAGCTCAAAAGTCCTTGAATTCAAGTACAAGTCAAGATCAAATCCATCAAATTCAAGATCAAGCTCAAAAGCCCTTGAATTTATTATCGAAAAGACGAATCAGAGGATTCCTATAAATTGTAACACTCATATTCTGAAATCAAATACAACAATTGTTGCGATATTTTCCTGTCTTAATTATTATTTTCACGATGCGAATTTTATTGTCTACAAATTCTGGCACGCCCAGTGGGACAATCTCTACCACTCATCTCAACTTTTCGATCATCAAAGTTCAAGTCGTCAAAATAACTTCAAAGAAAATCAACTTCAAATAATTTTCCTCCAAGGTTGCTGACTCCAAGTTCTCTGCTAATGTGGAAAGCATCCTCGACTTTACCTTCAGTAGAATTGGACCAGTTACGAGGAACAAAGCAAGCATGTTGGGACAACAAAACACTCTAAGTGTCGTTTGCATCAACTCCTTCTTTTGGATCTTCATCCCCAAAAGGAGCAAGATTTTCTACCAATGCATCGGAGGAAGGAAGTAGCATTGCTGAAAAGATTAAGAAAACTCTAGCTCTACTTGATCGCTCTGGATCCAAGAACTCTCCCATGAAGGAAGACGATGATACTTCAAGCGATGGATCCTCTCCACACACGCCATATGAAGTAAGCCAGTCAAAGATCAACTTATGTGACAATCCATGCTATTCTCCAACATCCCCAACAATTATGCAAGAAATGGTAACTAACGCTTGATCTATAGAGGAAACACTAGCAAAATTGACAAAGGTGATTGATGGCTTGGCCAAGCACGTGCAAAATCAAGATGCTCGAATTGAGAAGTTGATGGACAAGATGGATGGATTAATGGAAAGATAATCCAGCCACGTCCCTGGGAAGGGTCCAGAAGCACAAGAGACTGAACCTCATGCAAAACAAGCACCGCCTATCAAGGAAACTCTAGTTTTTTCTGGCGGGATGATTCCGCTTAACCGACTAAAGGAGTTCATCGAAGGGACTATCAAGGATAAGTATGAAGTTGTGGCCAAGTTTTATTTTACTTACGCAAAGCTATACACTATAAGAATTGACAACTTTAAGATGTCCGCCGATTATCAACCTTCCAAATTTCAACAATTTGAAGGCAAGGGAAATCCAAAGCAACATGTTGCACATTTTGTTGAAACATGTAACAATGTTGGGAATTATGGAGACTATCTTATCAAGCAGTTCGTTCGCTTCCTTAAGGGGAATGCCTTTGACTGGTACACTAATCTTGAGCCAAATTCTATCGATAGTTAGGAGCAACTTGAGAAGGAGTTCCTCAATCACTTTTGTAGCACAAAGCGTACCGTGAGCATCGTGGAATTTACAAGCACTCGCCAGAGGAAGGACGAACAGTTATCAATTTCATCAATCGATGGAGAAATGCAAGTCTAAACTGCAAAGACAGGCTCAGCGAATATTCTGCGATAGATGTTACACCTCGGAAAATTTTTCATTGATGCACAGTGAATAGGCGAAGGAAAATCACGAAGTATATGGTGTTTCGATAAGTAAGGGATAGCATTTGATGATTCTAGACAAGATTTCAAAGACATTTGAAGTAGGACACGAAAGTTGTTAAGGAAAGTAAGGTATACGTCATGTGTCGGGCAAGATTTACGAGTATCGAATCAATGATGACTTAATGAAGTTTTGGAGAAGAGTTATAACATCCCTTGGATTGTTAATGAAGTATTAAATAAGTGTTAAGAAGGTTCCATAAGGATTTAAGAACAAACAAATAAAGGAATTGAGTTTGTGGGAGCTTTGGTAAAACTTGGCAAAATTTTCGGATAAAAATTTTGGTCCACATTGGTGGGGGCATATCTCCTAGAATATGAGGAGTTTTGGTATGTTTCATTTTTCCAAATTAAATTTCATCGAGTCTAGTTTCCAACGCAACAAACCGCTCATCAATGTGACATCTGAGTAAAAGGTTATGGCCATTCTACGACAGACTATCTGAGCAGAGAAACCCTACGGACCATTTGACGCCCCGTAGAATTTTTGACGGTCCATAGGAAATCCTACGGTCGTCAAATGGACCCGGACCAGACGTCAAATGGTCACAGTGACTCATTTTTGGACTGGACAGTTCTACGGACCATTTTGACGGTCCGTAGGAATTTATACGGCCCGTCAAAATGGGCGCAGAATTGCCCGACGGGATCAGATTTTAAGTTATTAAAAGGAGACCCACGTTCATTAATTCATTTCATTTCCACACCACTTCTCTCTAGAACCCTCTAGAACTCTCTCTACTCTTCATCCACAAGAAAACAAAGGAAATCAAAGATCAATACCAAGAAATCAAGTGAATCAAGGGTAAGAAATTCATCAAAGTTCATCTAAGTCAAGAAATCCCAAGAAAAGTGAACTAGGGTTTTTGTGTAAGGAGAGTATTACCACTCAAGGTTTATTCCTACACCCTCTAAGGTGAGTTTCATTATCTTTTCATATTATTTGAAGTATTGAAAAGTAGAAATACTTGGATTTTACTAGAACATAGAAAATGGGTCATAAATGTGGGAATAGTGCTAGTGTTGAGTAGTAGTTTGGAATGCATCATGAAAATGGATATGTTGTGATTGTAGGTAGATTGTGAATGACATTTAGAACATGGAATGAGCATTATACATGGAAGAATATAATAGTAAATTATGACCATGATTATGGGAAAATTGAAGCGAAATTGTGAAATGTGGATAATGTAGATAAATGATGATTGTTATTTATGATATTATGAATGATATTACGGATGTTTGGGAGTTGATATGGAACATGGAGGAAGTCATATAAACAAAGTAAATGCTGCCCAATTTTCTCTAGCTTTAAAAAGCCCGTTCATATAATTGTGTAGCTAACGTCGATACG
>NC_081343.1:6740491-6846146 GCF_029784015.1 Lycium ferocissimum | reverse complement strand
CTTGGCGAGCGGAGGATCGCGTGGTAGTGATGTTTGTCTTGATACCGTTTCTTCACGCGACGCGGAAGAAAAGTTATGGCCTTCGCCCAGTTTCTTTCCTTTTTAGTTCACATCTGCTTTCGACTCTGTCATCTCGCTCAATCATCATGTTCCAAATTCACTCACTTTCGGCACAATTTTCCATCGTTCGTCATCTTCGTACCTATGCACATGAAATATGACGACATAAGTTCAAATACGATGATTGCATCACGAATTAAGCGATAAAAGTCATAAGAGTAGGATGTAAAATGACACAAAACATGATATTTGTGCCAAATATCACTAGAAAATTTTGACGGTGTCGATGAAAACTTGTTCACATGTTGTCCTATGCCTCCCATGTGTGTATACCCCTTCTTCTATCACATCCACATTTTGACCCAAAGATTTGCATTTTTTGCTTCATCATTCTACTCATCTTCCTTTCTTATTTCTGCCTAGAGTAACTTGAATTCTGAACTGCAGCATCCGACATTTGAGATATGTCCTTTCCTTTAGATACCAAGGGCACACATCCTATCATAAAGGCTTTGAGAAGAGACCTCTTTGACTAGCCCATGAGATTTTTGCTGTCCCTGTTTGTCAACATAATTGATAGCTTCCTTTCTTCTCTCTCTTCTCAACCTACATACGATGTCAGTGATTGAATTTGGGAACCAAAACCAGCTTAGGTCCCTTGTAGTTATAGAAGGGATAAACTGCTTCTTTTTAGCCCATGGGCAGGTAGTGCTCTTTCTCCCTCTCGAGATCCTTTCTTTTGAGGACCTGTTCATTTCGTTCCTTTTTAAGAACCTTTTTTCTGAGGACCAATTCCTCCTATTCTGACTCCCTTTTTGACAAGATCTTTGTTCCTTTGGAAAACCTCAATCCTTGCTTTACATGCCCCCTTGTAATGCCCTGGTTTCCCACGGTGAGAGCACAACCAGTTTTCAGTTGTGGAGACATACTTGTTATGTAGATTATAGGGAATTTTCTCTCTATTAAAATTAATTCCTTATTTTTCATCTCCTTTACTCCTGTACATGGAGGCAATCACATCAGAGGACCAGGTCCGATTGAGAGCTTTGTCAAGATTAAACTTTACCCTATTCAAATCATTTTCTAGTGACTCATTCTTCTCAATCTCATAAATGGGGCTTAGTTTTTCTATCTTTAACTTCTTTTCAAGCACTAGAAAGGTTTCATTTGCTTCACCTTTTCCCTTGAAAGATACTTTCACCCCTTCTCTCACTTGGCTTTCTAACAATAAGTTTTGTTGGTTTGTCTCATGGATTTATTTCTTCATTTCTCTAGAGGATATATGCTGGTCGTCCCTTTCTTGCTCTATCTCATCAATTACTTGATTTAGCTCATCCTTCTCAGTAACCAGAATGTGATACGCATCAATTAACATGCTTGATAGAGATATCAGTTTCTTTTGAGAGTAAAATTTCAAGTTTTTCTTTATGTCAAGAAAGTTTCTCTCCTTATCCTCATCATCTATGTCAGAATTAGCCATGCGCGCAATTATTGACCCATTTTTAGTTGCCTCATCTTCAATGGCTATCATTGATGTGTCCTCTTGGTCATTTTCATCTTCCGATTCACTCGAGGAATTTCCCCATGCAGCAAGCGCTTGCTTTACCAGCTGTCAGCAACTTCTACTCTTCTGAATCTTCTGTCAGGGACTTGGTTCCTCCTGATTATCCTATCATAATTGTCCTGCTTGTTTTGAGGACAATCCTTCTTGAAGTGGTCAGGTTTCCCACATTTGTGACAGCAGTTGTCGTTTCCCCTGAAGTTTCTGCTAGAGCTCCCTGTCTTAGTGAATCCGCCATTATTATTGATTATCTTATGAAACCTCCAAGTAAGATAGGCCATTTCAGATTCATCGTTACTTGAATTCCCTCTTGAAGCTTTTAGAACGAGATTTCTCTCTTTCTTTATTTCATTATTTTCTGCCTTCTTCAAGGTCATCTTGATATCATATGTCTTGAGATTTCCTATTAGTTCATCAACAGTTATCTTAGTGAGATCTTTGGCTTCATAGATGGCATTTGCTTTGCTGTCACAAGAATCAGGCAAAACTCTAAGTAGCTTCCTTACCAGTTTGATAGATGTGATGACCTCTCTAGAGATTCGAGTTCATTAATTATGTAGGTGAATCTAGTGTGCATGTCGTGGATAGATTCATCCTCTTTCATTTCGAACAACTCATACTCCGTAGTGAGCATGTCAATCTAGAGTTTTTTACTTGAGTTGTTCATCGTACGGCGCTTCGAGAGCTTCCTCGTATCTCTTTAGTAGTTGTACATGCTGAAATTCGATTGTACTTATCAGCTCCTATTCCACAGACAAGAATCTTCTTTGCTTTGTAGTTCTTCTCCACAACCTTCCTGTTTGCCTCATTATATTCTTGTCTCATTTTTAGAGTGGTTGCCATGCCAGCTTTATCTTTGTTTACATGAACATGAGGACCATCACAAATAATGTCCCACCGTTCTGAGTCCTCAGCCATAATAAAGTCATGCATCCTAGTCTTCCACTACCCATAATAATTTTCGTTGAATCTAGGTGGTCTGGTGAATGATTGACCTTCTTCCAGGTTTGGTGGGGCTGCCATTTCACAAATTCTTTCTAGGTGTTAAACTTTTAGAAAGCACCCGCTCTGATACCACTTGTTAGAGGCTATGTGTCACGACCCAACTAGAGGGCCATGACGGGCACCCAGAGCTAACACACCGAGCACCTAAACATGCATCTCATAATCATTTCTGGGTGGACCATAAAGATAGCTCATGGATATCATAATCTGTAAGGACATATATCACAACATAAAGACACATCTCTATATAATCTTCAACAATTATGTCCATCATCACCAGCCGACAAGGCTACTAAAATATTATACAACAATATGAACCGGTAAGGTTATGAAACGTTTAACTATACACGCATGTCTACGAGCCTCTACATAGAATACAAGTGACCATGAAGACCAATACCAATAGTCTGCAGCTCCGAAGAAAGTGGAGTACTCCTGGGAATCCGCTGATAAAGCACCTACAGATCAGATCCATCTCCCTGCCTACATGTGAGCATGAGCATAGCGTCCATAGAAAGGGACGTCGCATACGAGAAATGTACAGAGTGTGTAAGGCATGAATAGTAATATGATAAAGTAGGAAGAATAGCATAAGATAAAAGAACCATTTATACCTCATGATACCTTTTAAGACATTCATCATGCCTACCTAACCTTTTTCTAGAAGAAACATTTTATATATCCACATACGTACTCATACAATACCATACAATACAATACCATACCCGGCCATATAGACTCGGTATTATCCGTACCCGACCATAGTAAGGTTTGATAAAATCCGTACCCGAACATAGTAAGGCTCGGTAATATCCGTACTCGGCCATATAGGCTCTGTAGTATCCGTACCCGGCCCTTTCGGGACTCGGTCATATCCGTGCCCGGCCCTTTCGAGACTCGGTCATATCCGTGCCCGACCTTTCGGGACTCGGTGTCACCCATGACCATATATATACATATATAAGAGTTCATAAATAAAAACACATCATCATCTTTGTTATCATTATCACTACATCTTTCCTTAGAGGATCAACTATCATAAGATGAGATCAATAGTGTCATGAGAGTATCAAGAACGCTGAACTTAGATAGCATTAGAAATGGAATTATCGTCATCGCTATATCTCACCTCAAAGGAACAAGTCGTATGAGGTGAGATCAACAACAATGGGTAAAATCAAGGAAATCATGAAATAAGTTCAATAATCTCATAATAGCATCAAATCCATAAGCTTTGAAATTCTCTAGAATGGGATCATCACCATCATCATTATCATCATAGAACACATCTATCTTTGGAATCATAAGGACTTTGAGAATCATGAACTTCTAGCTTTTTGGGAATAAGAATGTTATGGAAAACATGAATATGCTCATAGGAAAGGAATCATTTAAAAAGAAAGGGTTTAGCCTTAACATACCTTTGCGGTCTCCTACTACTTAACGCTTATCCATCCAAGCTAGTAAATCTACATTCAAGAAAATTTATGCTATTATTAGGCTTATCATCATATGCTTGTCTTAAGCCCTCAAATTAATTCCTTTTAAAATCAGCCGAAATTCGGGCAGCATTTCCCCTGTTTATATCCCTAGCCTGAAATCACAATACCAACAACACAACAATAATAGCAATACTAAGGCATCGTTTGGTGCATGGTATAAGCTGGGCTATCCCAGCACTAATTTTTTATACCATGTTTGGTATAAATTTATACCTTGTACCAAACAAGGTATAAAATGCATCCCAACTTAAAAGATGGGATATCCCTTCTTATCTCACTTATCCTGGAATTATTTTATACCATCTTTTAGATGGTATAAAATAATCCCAAGAGATGGGATAAATTAATCCTGGGATTATAATCCCGGAATAATTTTGGCTACCTACCAAACGACCTCTAATATTAACAACATCATCATCAACACCAATGTACTTCATAAAACATCCCAAACATTATGTTTCCCAATTTCTCAACCAACCATAACAATATCCACAATACCATAATTAAAGAATTATATTCAATTTAATCTTAAATTAATCCAAAATCTCCTTTCAAATTCATCCCATAATCATCATCTTCAATTCAATACTTTGTGACTTCTCCACTTTAATTCTTTTCCTTTTCAAGAGTTATTAAACCTTTAAACCAACCCAATCATATAGATAAGATGGGGGGCATACCTTATAATGGAAGAATTTTACCTCACTCAACTTCTCCCAAGCTGAAGTTCATCACGCGGACAGGAAGGTTTGAGATTTAGTGTTTGTTGTTGGTAATCAGGTTCTATTGAAGATTTCGCCCATGAAAGGTGTTATGAGGTTTGGGAAGAGAGGCAAGTTGAGTGCGAGGTATATTGAGCTATTTGAGATTCTTGACCATGTGGGCGATGTTGCTTATGAGTTGGCCATGCCGCCAAGATTGGTAGGAGCTCATCCAGTTTTCCATGTGGTTATGCTGGAGAAGTACCATGCTGATGGTACTTATATTGTTCGTTGGGACTTGATATTTCTTGATGAAATTTGACCTATGAGGAGAAGCCTATTACGATTTTAGATAGGCAGGTTCGAAATTTGAGGTCTAAGGAGATTGCTTCTGTGAAGGTGTAATGGAAGCATCATCCTGTTGAGGAGGCCACTTGGGAGACTGAGTCTAATATGCGTAGCCGATATCTTCAGTTGTTCGCTGATTCAAGTACTTCTCTGTTCCTTTCCCTTCATCGCTCGAGGATGAGCGATGATTTAATTGATATCTGATGTAATGACCCGCTTGGTCATTAGAGTCTTTTCGGCATTTTTTGACTTTTTCCCGAGCTTGTTATCTTTTGACCCGACCGTTAACACGCTTCCCGAGGCATTTAGATTTGATTTGAGTGACTTTTTGGAAAAATTAGGCTTTACGGGAAAAGAGTTGACTTTTAGGTAAATGGACCTTTTTTGAAAATTTGTCAATTTCGAGATATCCGGATGGTCTCTTAGAACTTGTTTGCATATCTGGTTCGGCTCCCAATGCACTTGGTTGCATTTTGGGACTTGGGTTGGGAAGATGAAATTGAGGTATCGGGGGTTTACTCGATTAACGAGACCTCCGTTGAGAATTCTGAGGCCACGAGTGCGTTCGCAGCGTGTTTTTATGTATGTCTGCATATTTGGCATGTGAGCAGATGGCCTCGGGAGATTGTTTGAAATTAGGGTTGAGTTGTGACTAATATTGAGGATTTTCGGCACGAGGTGCCCGCTTTGGAGACACGCCGGCACCGCGGCACCGTACCACCATAGCGGCCACCCCGACGCCGGCTTAGTGTGTTTTGGGCATAAGCGCTATAGCGATTAATACGGGACCGCCGAAGCGGAGCAATTGGTCGCGGTGTGTGTCGAGCGATTAATTCATTAAATGAAGTGTTAAAGGCTCTAAGTCCCTCAATTTTTACTATTCCGAAATCTGAGCTATTGGGAGCAATTCTAGGTGATTCTTGGAGGAAATTCTTGGTGGTAAGTTCTTCTAATTCCTTTACTATTCCATTGTCGTTAATCACCTTAGAGTTCCTTTATCTTGATAGTTCATTAGGTGTTCGAAGATTAAAAGAGGGTTCTATGAGTTCATTTTTCTAGGCTTCTCAATCATGATTTTTTGGTTGGGTTAGCTTCTTTAAGCATTGAATTGATGATTAGAATCCTTTATTTCATGAATTCTTCCTAATTAGTGGCTAATTTATGGAATGGGAAGTTAGAGTTTATACCCAAATTTGGGGGTTTTGCCTAGAGTTCGAATTTGAGTAAATTGTTGGTTATTCTAACTTGATGTTAATGGGAATTGATCACCTAGAGCTTTAATTTCATGTTGGAACCTTTAGATTCTTAATTTAACCTTTCTAGTTCATAAAACCCATTCCGTAGGTTGGGGATTTAGGTCTTGAATAGAAGTAGGGCTTGATCGATGTTCTTCTTTATTCTAATTTCTTGATTCGAATATGCTTAGACTTTCTTTATCTAGAGGCTCAAAGGAAAGGAAAGGTTAAAAAGTGATTGTGGAGACCTTTTTACTGATCGACCTTCCAGGTAGGTTACGGTTTATCCTATGGTGAGAGTCCGTTTAGCGAAGCATATATATAGATGATATTTTCAGAGAATGCATGTAAACCTTTGGGTATGAAGTTGGGTTGGATATTGTCTTAGGTTGGGCCCTGTTGTGTGATTGGGGTTAGCCACCCCGTTGTGTTGTGACTTATCTTATTCTATTGTTGTTGGCTCGATGCCGCGTGGAGATAGTAGATATTGGAGACTATTGATATATCTTGATTATGATATTGTAGTATCTTGCTTTTTGTCGTTTGAGACGAGGATAGTGATTCTATTATGGCTTATTGTGTAGCCTTTTCATGATATTTTTGGTGTGCCCCATGTGTGCTACTTTGACATTGATTTGATTATTGACATTGGACTCATACATTGCACGCATTCTAATCTTTCATGATATACTGATGATACTTGAGGAAACACCGTATAAGCTGGGCTCAGTTGGATAAGAGTGACGAAAGGATCGATGTCCAATTTTTATCCCGGAATCGAGGATGAGTGGTAGCGGTTGCCGAGGTTGTTGTCAAAATCGTGAGGTAGCGATTGCCGAGGTTGTTGCCAGAATCTTGAGGTACATGGACTTTGCGAGTCCCCCATGGGTTATACTGTCGAGATGTGATATTCCATCATCAGAGTACATGTGTACGGTGCATATGCATTGCATTCAAATTCCATGCATTATTGCATTGCATTGTACTATGGCTTCTATTGTGATATTCTTGTGAGATACGGATTTGGATTGATATATTGAGAATTGGCATATTTGTGTTTAGATGCTATAACATTGGTGATGCCGTGTACTTAGTTACTGGCTCGTGTTTGACATATACCTTGTTGATTTACCTGTTTAACTTACTTTATTGCCTTGATATATATTAGCTAATGTTAGTCGGCCTATGGTACCTACCAGTACTTGTTGTTTGTACTAACCTCCACTCGCTACATTCTTTTATGAATGCAGAGTTCTAGGTGGGTTCGACCTCTACACCTTGTGGCTGATAGTTGTTCAATGATCTGCTAATTCGAGTCTTCAAGGTGAGCACGGGGACGTTCGCTGCTCGAAGATTCCTCTATCTATTATTTTTGTTCTAAGACATACCTTTGAGAATATTGATGTATTTTTATTTCCTTCAGACTTGTAGTATCTAGTTAGAGGCTCTTGTATGGTTAGACCAGACTTTGGGTGGATTTGATGTATTTCCTAAGTTCCGCATGTTTCTATATCATAATCGTCAGACTTGCGTATTTTTACTTCTTACACTTATTTATTTATTTATTCATGCTTTTTTAATTGTTGGGATAAGGGTTCACCTACCGAGGTGGGGAAGGTACTTAGCGAAACTGGGTCGTGACATCTTGGGAGTATTCATACTCAAGTGGCTATGGTAGTGTCGGTGGAGGGCATTCATGTTCATCTACTAGTTGTGTTTCCAATTTTAAAATAGGAACTAATAGTGGATATTATCTTATTTTGTAGGAGGAAGTGGTAATAGACATGTGAAAAGAGGAGAGTTTACAAGTCTTATTTGTGCTCTAATGCATTTCGTTACACCTCATTTTTTGCGAACATTAAAGTTCCATTTTAAGTCGGTTGTCGCAGGTTCGTATTGGAGGTGTCATGTTACACCCCTCGCTGTCATAGTGGTAGAACTTATGATTTCCTAGTTGAGTATGCCTTGGGAATCGAGACTCGAGCCCGAGTTTTGGAGATAGAAAGTGTCTTACCCCGTGTGAAATGGTACCAACAGGTATTCCTGGTGATTTACAGGATTAGAAGTTGAACAAATCGAATCGCCGCGACCTGAACTGAATAAGAAAAACCTGCAGGACACCAGTCAAGATCGACGGGTCGTTGAGCCTGTCGACGGGACGTCGTTGTGCTGCGTCGATAGGGTTTCGCAGCCATGCATTCTGCAGGCGTGGGTCGACGGGCAAGTCGACGGACCGTCGACAGGTCTACGGACCGTGGACAGGTCGACGGGCTGTCGATCCGCTCGTCGAACCGGACCACTGTAGCCTTTTGGCTTCCAAGTATAAATATGTGGGTCACGATCTCATTTCACATTTTCCTCTTTACAAAAATCAGAAAACCCTAAAATATTCTCTTCCAATATTTTCCATCATATTAGTGAACATTTGACGAGACCTGGACCTTGTAAACCCGAGATAGTGAAGAAGAAAGGTTGCTTCTAGGGTTTCTTCAAGAGTGGAGTTTAGGGAGTTGAAGTTGGAGCGATTCTTGACCCCTCAAGGTATGTAAATGATTTCCACCTTTGTATTTAAGTTGAGTATCAAGAGTTTTAGTGATTCTAAGTGAAGAGAAGGTAACTGTGGAAGTGTTAAGTTGATGAAGAGCAATGTAGTGATATAGGGTTGTTTTAAGAGGTGATTGGAAACGGGTTTACGTATGTTTTGATATATATGTGTTGTCATTGTTGATGTGAGTATTGTAGTTGATGTGGGATCGAATGAAAAGTTGAACAGTTGTTAAGCTTATGAGAGAAATGTTGTTCATGATTCGTTAAGCCCTCTATGCATCAAAAGGGGTTAGCATGTGAAGTACCTAGTCTAATGAAGGTCTATGTTGTCTTAAATTGTAGATCTACAAGTCGAGAAGTAGGAGTTGGTCAATTTGATATACGTCGAGGTATGTTAAGCTACCCTTTTCTTCTTTTGGCATGATCCTATGATACGATCCAATAAACGAGTAAGCGAGTCCACATTATTCTACTCTTAGAAGCATTAGGAGTATTACAGTCTTTGATGTTCATGTACCCCTTTACGATTATTCCTTCTGTTCATGGGTCCAGTTTTATGTGTACAGTTATTTATGCATTACATTCATTTATATATATGTGTGTTGACCCGTGAACAGAAGGCGTTATATACGCAAGTATTATACGTATATGGGGTATGGAAAGGAGCGTGGCGTTATATACGCATACCACCGATTTCAGCTGGTGTACTAATATGATGATATGAGAATCAGGCTGCAAGTATCACAACAATATATATGATGATGGTACGCAGAGAGGCCGATACGATATGAGAAAAGAAACAGGCGTTATATACGTGCATCTATCAGGCGTTATATACGCAGCTATATATAGATGCATGACCTTCATTGATAGGCATGAGCATGCGTATTATGCGCCGCAGGCATTGTTGATATACGGATTCATGCGGATACTAGTTCATACAAGTACATGCGATTGGTCATTTCGACTTATGAGGTCGGTCTTATTCATGATTCCCGTGTGTATATATATATATATGATATTGCTCTTCGATTTACATGCTTAGTACATTATCCGTACTGACTCCCGTTGCTCGGGGGGCTGCGTTCATGCCCGCAGTACATAGACAGAATGGCGGTGGTCCCGGCTCGACAGACCTCTAGATTTAGCGGTGATCGGTATGCTGCTTCGATCCGAGCTACGATCGGTTTTGGTATGCCCCTTTGAGATGTGTATGCATATGGGTATGACGGGGCCCTATCCCGTCCTTTCTGCAACTTTTATTCCAGTAGAGGTCTGTAGACAAACAGTATGTATTAGTCGGCCCGTGTAGCCTTGTCGACTTATTCTTTTGTGTACGGTATATGTAGCGGCCAGTTGGCTTGCAGACTTTGTTCTTGCGCATGATTGTGCATATATTAATGCGGTGTACGAGTTACGATGTTCCCTTTTGAGATTAGTTGTGCCATTCATGGGCCTTTGATGTTCGAGATATTTCGAGTACGAGTATAGGGGTGTTTGGTCGCTAGAGGTCACCCCTCATCACGGCTCATCGGTTTGGGTCGTGACGATGGTATCGAAGACGCAGTTTCGTCCCTAGGGTTGTCCTACGGACCATGTCTAGTAGAGTCTTGTTTATGGGCGTGTTGTGCACCACACTTATAAACGAGGCCACGGGGCATTAGGATGATGTCATTCTTTCTCTCCTAGATTGTGCGATAGAGTCATGTGTTAGGCGTTCGCTTTCTGATGAATTGTTATGATTTCAGGGATGCCTCCCAAGAAAGCTACAGTAGCCCAGAAGGGCAAGAAAGCCACAGGTGAGGCCACTAGCCCTACTCGATGGGCCACGAGAGCCAGGATGAGATTCAGAGTGAGGGGCCGTCTGAGACATCACATACACCGCCTCCAGCCCCTGCCCCAGTTCCTCAGCCGGATGCACCGGGCCAGGATGTGCGGGATGTCGTACGGTTGTTGACCAGATTAGTAGCCGCCCAGGCTCAGCGACAGGGAGTTGGTGTTGACCAGGCAGATGGGACTGGTAGTTCTAGGGTTAAGACTTTCTTGGGTTAGGTCCTCGAGTTTTTCGTGGTAAAGCGAATATGGACCCTCGAGGATTTTATTGATGGTATGCGAGAGGACTTTGAGGGTTATGCATGCGGATGAGGTCGAGTCGAAGAGTTGGTTTCGTATAGGGCGTGCGTGATATTGCGGTACGGTGGTATCGGACTTGGGAGTTATCTAGGGGAGAGAATGCCCCTCCAGCTGTGTGGCGAGAGTTCGCAGATGCTTTTATCCGCCATTATTTGTCTCCTGAGGTCAGGCGGGCTCGAGCAGATAGATTTCTACACATTGAACAGGGCAGTATGAGTGTCCAGGAGTATTGCGTGTATTTCGACTCTATGGCCAGATATGCTCCAGCCATGGTGGCTGAGATGGAAGATAGAGTTCATCATTTTGTGGCTGGCCTAGGGCCACATTTGATCGACGCTTGTACGACTGCCGCATTACATCCAGGCATGGATATCTCTCGTATACAGGCATATGCGTAGAATTTAGAGGATTGCAAGAGCCAGAGGAGGGCAGATCGTGATCGTGACGGGGGCCATGGTAAGAGGTCCAGATCTTTTGAAACTGAGGGTGAGTTTAGAGGAGGACAGAGACAGCAGCATCCCCGATATCCTTTCCATTCAGCAGGGAGTGCATCTCCACAGTTTCCAGTTCTGAGATTTGACCGGTCTCCTTATTCCGGAGTAAGCCAGAGTTCTAGAGCATCAGGCTCTCAATACAGACCAGAGTCAGGCCAAATGAGACTCGCTTTGCTGCGATGTGCCCAGTGTGGCAAGTTACACGCCGGTCAGTGTCGACTGGGATCAGATGTTTGTTATGCTTGTGGCTAGCTAGGCCACAGGGAGGGAGTGCCCGATGAGGATTGGTACAAGTATGGTTCAGTCTACAGGGTCTGTGGCTGGCTCTTCTTCCGTAGTGCGCCCTTCAGGGCAAGTTTTTCAGCCCCCAGCAGGGCGAGGTAGAGGGAGGAGTGGAGCATCCAGCTCGAGCGATTCTCAGCACCGCGTATATGCATTGGCTGGTAGACAGGACCGCGAGATGTCTCCTGATGTTGTTACAAGTATATTATCAGTTTCCTCCCATAATGTTTATGCACTGATTGATCCAGGTTCCACTTTATCATATGTTACACCATTGGTTGCTGGTAAGTTTGGGGTAGAGCCTGAGTTGATCAAACCTTTCGAGGTATCTACGCCAGTCGGTGACCCGGTTATAGCTAGGCGAGTATACCGGGACTGTGTTGTTATAGTTTGTGACCGCCACACCGTAGCAGATTTGATTGAGTTAGATATGATTGATTTTGATGTTATTATGGGCATGGACTGGTTTGCTTCTTGTTATGCTAATGTTGATTGTAGAGCAAAGATGGTTCGATTTCAGTTTCCAGGCGAGCCAGTCCTAAAATGGAAGGGCAATGCTGCTTCGCTTAGAGGTAGGTTTATTTCCTACCTTAAGGCAGAGAGGATGATCAGAAAAGGGTATATTTTTCATCTAGTTCGAGTTCAAGATGTGCAAGCGGAGTCGCCGACTCTTCAGTCCGTCCCTGTGGTTAATGAGTTCCCAGAAGTGTTTCCAGATGAGCTCCCAGGCATTCCTCCAGAGAGGGAGATTGATTTTGCTATTGATCTATTGCCGGACACTCAGCCAATATCTATTCCTCCTTATAGGATGGCACCTGCGGAGTTGAAGGAATTGAAGGAGCAGTTGAAAGATTTGCTTGAGAAGAGCTTTATCAGGCCTAGTACATCACCGTAGGGAGCGCCGGTACTATTTGTACGAAGAAGGATGGTTCCTTGCGAATGTGTATCGATTATAGGCAATTGAATAAAGTGTTCAGAAAGAATAAATATCCGCTCCCAAGGATTGATGATTTGTTTGATCAGTTGCAAGGCGCCAAGTATTTCTCGAAGATAGACTTGTGGTCAGGATACCACCAGGTCAGGGTAAAGGAAGAAGACATTCCGAAGACAGCATTCCAGACTAGATATATCCATTATGAATTTCGTGTTATGTCGTTCGGGCTAACTAATGCCCCGCACCATATTCATGGATTTCATGAATCGTGTATTCAGGCCCTTTCTAGATTTGTTCGTGATTGTTTATAGATGATATTTTGGTTTATTCGCCATCAGAGGCCGAGCATGCAGAACATCTGCGGACAGTGCTTGGAATTCTTCGAGGTAAAAAGTGGTATGCTAAGTTTTCTAAGTGTGAGTTACGGATTGAACTGCGAGCTTTTCTGGGTCACATTATTTCAGAAGAAGGTGTTAGAGTGGATGCTCAGAAGATTGAGGCTGTGAAGAATTGGCCAAGGCCCACGACACCAACGGAGATACGTAGTTTCTTAGGCTTGGCAGGTTATTATAGAAGGTTTGTAGAGGGATTTTCCTCTCTTTCGGCCCCATTGACCAAATTGACTCAGAAATCAGCTAAGTTTCAATGGACAGATGCTTGTGAGCAGAGTTTTCAGACGTTGAAAAATAAGCTAACTTCAGCACCAGTTTTGACTCTTCCAGAAGGAGCAAATGGCTATGTGGTGTATTGTGATGCTTCAGGTGTTGGATTGGGCTGTGTATTGATGCAGCATAGTAAGGTTGTCGCTTATGCTTCTAGACAATTGAAGAAGCACGAGAAGAATTATCCAACCCATGAGTTGGAGTTAGCGGCAGTGATTCATGCCTTATAGATATGGAGGCACTACTTATACGGTGTCCATGTTGATATCTATACTGATCATAAAAGTCTCCAGTACATCTTTACGCAGAAGGATTTGAACTTGCGTCAGAGGCGATTGTTGGAGAGGTTAAAAGACTATGATGTGTACATTCTATATCATCCCGGGAAGGCTAATGTGGTAGCTGATGCCCTCAGTCGTAAATCTATGGATAGCTTGTCTCACGTATCGCCAGAGAGAAGAGAAATGGTCCATGAAGTTCATCGATTAGCTAGCCTCGGAGTTCGGTTGCTAGACTCAGGTGATGCAGGAGTTACTGTTCAAGACACAGCGGTATCGTCCTTGGTAGTTGAAATAAAGGAGCGTCAGTATGAGGATCCGGTTCTAGTTCATTACCGAGATACAACACCTCAGAAAGAAAAGACGCCCTTTGTGATCACAGGTGATGGAGTACTCAGATATCGAGGTAGATTGTGTGTCCCTAGTGTTGCAGGACTCCGTCAGCAGATTATGGGAGAGGCACATTACTCCCACTATTCTATTCATCTAGGCTCAACAAAGATGTACCATGACCTCAAGGAAGTTTATTGATGGGATGGTTTGAAAAAAGATATAGCAGAATTTGTTGCTCAGTGTTCGAATTGTCAGCAGGTCAAAATAGAACACCAGAAGTCTGGCGGTCTATTGCAGGCTATGGAGATTTCGACATGGAAGTGGGAGGTAATTAATATGGACTTCATTACGGGGTTGCCCCGTACTCAGCGAAAGTGTGATTCGATATGGGTCGTAGTTGATATGCTCTCAAAGTCAGTTCACTTTCTGCCTGTCAAAACTACTCATGCAGCCGAGGATTATGCGAGGCTTTATCTTAGGGGAGCACAGTTCACAGCCAGATTCTGGAAGTCTTTCCAGCAGGGATTGGGGACTCAGGTGAGTCTTAGCACCGCATTCCACCTGCAGACGGATGGGCAAGCAAAGTGTACTATACATACCCTTGAGGATATGCTTAGAGCTTGTGTGCTTGACTTTCAGGGCAATTGGGAGGGTCATTTGCCTCTTATCGAATTCGCATATAACAACGCAATACATTCCGGTATTCGGATGGCTCCTTATGCAGGCCTTATATGGGCGAGGTGTAGATCGCCCATAGGATGGTTTGATGTTGGGGAGAATCGGTTATAGGACCAAACTTAATTCAACAAGCAGTTGATAAGGTGAAGGTAATTAGAGAGAGGTTGCTAACAGCCCAGAGCCGATAGAAATCTTATGCGGATAATCGGCGATGTAAGCTAGAGTTCAAAATGGGCGACTGGGTGTTCCTGAAAGTTTCGCCTATGAAAGGAGTGATGAGGTTTGGTAAGAAGGGTAAGCTGAGCCCTCGATATATTGGGCCATATAAGATCATTCGTGTAGTGGGTACAGTGGCATATGAACAAGAATTGCCTTCTGAGTTAGAATCGGTACACCTAGTATTTCATGTATCAATGCTTCATAAGTGTATCGGAGATCCTTCAAGAGTTGTACCAGTGAATGATATCCGGGTAACAGAGCAGTTATCGTACGAAGAGGTTCCAGTGGCTATATTGGATAGGCAGGTCTGTCGGTTGCGAACTAAAGATGTAGCCTCCGTTAAAGTCTTGTGGAAGAATAAGAATATTAAAGAAGTAACTTAGGAAGCGGAAGAAGCGATGAAGATTAAGTACCCGCATTTGTTCCCAGCAGTACCGGAGGTGCAGTCGGAGACATCACTTTCTCCAGGTATTGTTTTTATTTCAGTTATCGTGATTTGGTCGTGTGAGGCATGGTATTGTGTGTTACAGTGTGTGGCCCTATGAGGCATTATGTTGGGTTGTTGTGTACTAGACGGATTGGTATAAGTACAGGAAAAACTCTGTCGATATTTTTACAACCCAGGCTTATTAGAACATTCGAGGACGAATGTTCCTAAGGGGAAAAGAATGTTACACCCCTAGCTTTCGTAGTGGTAGAACTTATGATTTTCTAGTTGAGTATGCCTTGGGAGTCGAGACCCGAGCCCGAGTTTTGGAGATAGAAAGTGTCTTACCCAATGTGAAATGGTACCAGCAGGTATTCCTGGTGATTTACAGGATTAGAAGTTGAACTAATCGAATCGACGCGACCTGAACTGAATAAGAAAAACACCGCAAGACACCGGTCCAAGATCGACGGGTCGTCGAACTTTGTCGACGGACGTCGTTGCGCGGCGACGAAAGGGTTCCACAATGCGTGGCAGGCGCAGGTCGACGGGCAAGTCGACGGACTGTCGACACGTCGACGGGCCGTCGACCCGCTGTAGCCTTTTGGCTTCCAAGTATAAATATGTGGGTCACGACTTCATTTCACATTTTCCTCTTTACAAAAATCAGAAAACCCTAAAATATTCTCTTCTAATATTTTTCATCATATTAGTGAAGATTTGACGAGACCTGGACCCCGTAAACCCGAGATGGTGAAGAAGAAAGGTTGCTTCTAGGGTTTCTTCAAGAGTGGAGTTTAGAAAGTTGAAGTTGGAGTGATTCTTGACCCCTCAAGGTATGTAAATGATTTCCACCTTTGTATTTAAGTTGAGTATCAAGAGTTTTAGTGATTCTAAGTGAAGAGAAGGTAACTGTGGAAGTGTTAAGTTGATGAAGAGCAATGTAGTGACATAGGGTTGTTTTAAGAGGTGATTGGAAATGGGTTTTATGTATATTTTGATATATATGTGTTTTCATTGTTGATGTGAGTATTGTAGTTGATGTGGGATCGAATGAGAAGTTGAAGAGTTGTTAAGCTTATGAGAGAAATGTTGTTCATGATTCGTTAAGCCCTCTATGCATCAAAAGGGGGTTAGCAAGTGAAGTACCTAGTCTAATGAAGGTGTATGTTGTCTTAAATTGTAGATCTACAAGTCGAGAAGTAGGAGTTGGCCGATTTGATATACGTCGAGGTATGTTAAGCTACCCTTTTCTCCTTTTGGCATGATCCTATGATACGATCCAATAAGCGAGTAAGCGAGTCCATATTACTCTACTCTTAGAAGTATTAGGGGTATTACAGTCTTTGATGTTCATGTACCCCTTTACGATTATTCCTTCTGTTCATGGGTCCAGTTTTATGTATAGAGTTATTCATACATTACATTCATTTATATATATGTGTGTTGACCCGTGAACAGAAGGCGTTATATACGCAAGTATTATACGTATATGGGGTATGGAAAGGAGCAGGCGTTATATACGCATTACCACCTAATTTCAGCTGGTGTACTAATATGATGATATGAGAATCAGGCTGCAAGTATCGCAGCAATGTATATGGTGATGGCCGCAGAGAGGCCGATACGATATGAGAAAAGAAACAGGCGTTATATACGCGCATATATCAGGCATTATATACGCAGCTATATATAGATACATGACCTTCATTGATAGGCATGAGCATGCGTATTATGCGCTCATAGAGGCATTGTTAGATATACAGATTCATACAGATACTAGTTCATACAAGTACATGCAGTCAGTCATTTCAGCTTATGAGTTAAGATCTTATTCATGATTCCCATGTGTATAGATATATGATGTTGCTTTTATGCTTTACATGCTCAGTACATTATCCGTACTGACTCCCCGTTGCTCGGGGGGCTACGTTCATGCCCGCAGGTACAAGAAGACAGACACGTGGTCCAGCTCAGTAGGACCTCTAGATTTAGCAGTGATCAGTACTCTCCATTCGATCCGGAGCTACAGTCAGTTTTGGTATGCCTGTTATACCCCGTATTTTGTACGTTGGAATATTCTAAGTTGGTTGCGACAAGTTATGGACAAGACTTTTAATTTTCGGTTTTGTTGATTTTCGTTTTAATGCACAAGTTGCATATTCATCTTTTCATTGGCATGGAATGTTAAGGGTAAATTTGGAATAAGGAAAATTTGGGGTTAAAAGTGAATTATAGAAAGTTAAGCATTTCATGAGAATTTGGGGCTAGAAGTAAAAATTTGGAAACTAGTATTTCATGAAAATGGCCATATGTGGCCATGTGTGAGATGTGGGCCATAGGGCCACTTGTGCAAATTATATATGGTGGAAAAAAGATGAGAATTAAATCATCTTCATCATTTTATCTCTTAGAAAGTTCAAGAAAAATGGAGAGAGAGCAAGAGAGAGGGTCGGCCATGAGGGGCAAAAATTCAAGATCAAGAAGTGATCAAGAAAAAAATATTTTCTTCAAGCAAACCTACTAATTGAAGGGTGCTTATTAACGTGGAAGTGTTGTTGGAAGCGATAGACCACTCGTTTTCATTATTCACCACCTTAGGCAAGTTGTAAAGTTGAAGAAGAAAGGTGAGTTTTAATCGTATTTTATGTGTTATGGATGATTTATATGTGTTGTAGTATGCTAAAATGAATGAAATTCATGAAAATATGGATGTTAAAGTTGAGCCGTGAATATTGAAGTTTGGCCGTGTGTTGTGTGTGTTGTGTAGAAATGGTGAATTAATTGTATGTAGCATGTTTGAGTGTTGTTATAGTGTGTGGAAATGGATGGAAATGATGAAAATTTGGAGTGTGGATGTTGGCCGTATAGGGGCTGATTTTGGTAAGTTATGGCGAATTGATTTTACTTAGTATTTTGGTTGTTGTTGTCATGGATTATGTGATGAGGATGAAGGTATTGAATGATTCGAGTTGAAGTTGTAATTGTTGTGTTGTGGCCGTGTATGTGTGGTGTAAGGTAGAAGTGAAGAACTAATTTCATTTGGTATGTTTAGGATGTTGTGTTGTAGATTCTATGTTGTAAAATGAAGGCTTAATGGTTCAAAGTGAAGTTGAAATCATGTGGGTCGTTTTGGAACCTAATGTGATCTTAATATGGTTTCTTGTATTTTTGAGATCAATGTTGTTAAAGTATGGATTGTTAGTATGGTTTATGAATTTGGAAGAAAAGAAATGCGTTGTTGATATTTCTTTGGACTTGGAAGGTTTTGGGTTGCCTTATGTTTTGGTTGTGTTGTTTTGAGTAATTTTGTGGATTGTTGGAAATGTTATTAAATCATGTTTGAATGGTTTTGGATTGGTATTTGAACGCGTGGGCAATGATGTTGGGTTGATTATATATGTTGATTTGAACGTAATTGGAATGCCGTCGCATTGTGCGAAAAAAAAGGTTGTTGATGTTAAAGTGCGTTTTGAATTAATGGTTGATGTTGTTGGAATGTTTGTTGGTATTGTTGTTGATGAATTTGGCCGAGTTAAATTCTCGGGGTGTTGAATTTACAGGGGAAATGCGGCCCAAATTTTTGTAAATAAAGTGATGGCTTGGGATTGGATTCTTAAGTGCTTATGGCTAATGTTTGGTGTCTAATGACGTGTTGTAGATTTTGAGAAGTCGAGACTTGAGTTTGGATTAGCTTAGGAAGCAATCAAGGTATGTAAAGCTTACCTTTCCTTCTTTTGGCATGTCTTAGATATGGCTAAGTTATGATACGTTACGAGCCTTGGGGGTAATTCTATTCCAAAAATCCTAATATGTTTATGATTCGATTTGCTTCTTGATGTTGGCATCCTTAGTGTGGACAAGCTATATTTGTATGTCTTCGATATGATTGGATTTGAAATACTATGTAAACGGTTTGTTCCGAAAAGATTTTATGTCTACGAATGTCCATAACTTTTACGTCCGTAACTGCATTTAACCGGATGGCTTTGATAAGCTCGTAAATGATTCTTATTTGTTTCTTGACATTTGTATTCATAACGTAGTCAAATTATGGTCCCTATGTCTTTTGTATGACTAAGTTTCAAAAGTTGTCTAAAAATTTTGTTTTTAAAAAAAGTTTTGCTCCTAAATGGTTCCGAAAACTACGAACGGCCGTAACTTTCATATATGGTCTCGGATTGTTGTGAAACGTTCGTGGAGGTCTCTATAACGTATAATGACTATGATTTTCATAAATGGGCCCGGATTTGGGTTAACGCCGCCCGTGGGTCCTTCCGACTTTCTACGTTTGGTTCTAATGACCTATTTTCGAAAGAACTTAATATGACTACCTTTCCGACCCCCGAATATGATTACATGATTATATATTTATCTGTTGAGTCCAAAATGACGTTTCGTATACTTATGATTCCGATACGTACCTATGATTATCCTATTGGGTCTTTGTGAGTGTTTTGCATTGCATGTGATTTCCCACGATTCTGCTCGTGCATTATGTTTTTGCATCCTTCGCCGAGTCCCGGGCCGGTATGTTATCGTGCGCACTGTGTTATATTAAAGTATGTGATATGTGATATTGACCCCTGGACTTTTGACCGCGGTATGTGATATGTGATATTGCCGTGGACATTTGACCGCGAGGCCGCGACATTGACCGCCGGACTTTTGACCGCGGTATGTCGGGTTTTCGAGACATGAAATCTTCGGAGTATGATGTGTTATGGCGCAAATTTCGAGACGGGGGTCGAGGTGTTACGGGAGGGCGACCATGTTACGTCGGGTCCCATTATGGACCGTATGTGTTATGTGATATGGTATGCGATGATTTTATGATATGATAATCTCATATGATATGATATACGATGATATGATGTGATATATTATTATTATGTTATATATGGATCGGGCCGTACGTTCCTCGGCATTATTATACTATTTATGGATCGGGCCGTACGTTCCTCGGCATTCGGTTAATGTCAGCTCATATGATATGTTTGATTTTCCGTATATATGAGACAGGAATGTTTTTCAAAAGAAAGTTAAGTAAGTATTTTGGCTTTCTGATGGTTATATTTGTCTTAAACCCGCTTATGTATGATTTGTATGTCAGATGTAAGTACTTTGGTATTCGGGTTATTATGCTCACTTTCTGTACTCCTGACGTCGGTTATGATTTCGCTTTCTATATTTTCTGCTTTGCATACTCAGTACATATTTCGTACTAACCCCCCTTTCTTCGGGGGCTGCGTTTCATGCCGCGCAGGTACCCACAAATGAGTAGGTGATGTTAGCAGAAGATGTTCCAGTAGGATTGGTGAGCTCCATTTCCTCCGGAGTGCTTTTGTATGATATCTGAAGTTATGGTAGAGACTTTGCAGACAGTGTCGTGTGTATGATATGTCAGTTTTGTAAGCGGCTATGTAAGCCGATGTATTATTATGCATGTATGCCGATATAACAAACTTCATATGTTTACAGATTTCATACGATGCTAGTTTTATTTGATTTGACAAAGATGAAAGGCATGTTTGTTTTCAAAAAAAAAATTTCATTATGTGCTTGTGTCATGTTTTGCGGGCCCAGTATGATTATGAGTATTACGAGAGTCGGCGGGTTCGCTCGGCCCTAGGTAAGGGTCGGGTGCCCATCACACCCTATCGGATTAAGGGTGTGACAAATTGGTATCAGAGCAGTTCGTCCTAGGGGTTGTCTGCAAAGTCGTGTCCAGTAGAGTCTTGTTTATGGTGTGTTGCACGCCACATTTATAAACAGGAGGCTACGGGGCATCTAGGGTGGTTACTCTTCTTTCACATCTGAGATCGTGCCATAGAGCCAAGTCATAGGAGATGGGACTCCTTACCCGATTTGTGATTGCGAGTGAAGAATGACAACGATAGAAGAAAGTTGATGAAGTCACAAAGTACGCGAGTAAGTAAAGGTATGAAAGATATATGTTGGGAAAGATATTGAAGTTGCGATTGAAATGCAAGTTGAAGATTAAAGGGGGAAAGTAAACAAGAAGGTATAACAGGTGCTGTTTGAGTTGGGCATATGAGGTATGTTTATCATTTGTGTACTGTTGATGATATTGGGAGCCCTGTGTGGCTGCGATATGATATGATATGTGTATATGTATTTTGGCCCTGTGAGGCATTGTTGGTATTTCCTGTGTACAGGTTTTGAGATAGTAAGGAATATAGAGGAAACTCTGCCGAAATTTTTCCAGAAATAAAGAGAAAATGAGATATGGGTTGTAATGCGACTTGAAAGGCCGTGTCCACCGTAATGGTAGAATTTGAGTAAGTTGCGAGTATGGCTGACCTCGAGAAAGAAGTAATAGTATGATTAAGACAAGAGTAAGGAGGAAAAGAATTGTGATAGATATGGATATATTGATAAGAAAGCTTGCAAGATATTAAGGATAAAGTGGATTAAAAAGGGTAAAGGGTTAAGAAGTGTTATATTATGAGATTGGTTACGAATAAGATATAATGTGACTATGATGGGGATTGTTATGAAAATAAGTGAAGCCTAGTGTGAAAGTGGCTAAGGTTATGATGTGATCTATGTAGCTAAAATACAAAGGCAAGTATGAAACGGAAAAAACAAGCTATGGAGCGAATAAGGAAGGGTTGAGTTAAAGATTAAGAAACGACACGAGATAATGTGCCTAGAATGTTACAAGTCGAGTAAAAGGGAATTACAAGAAGGAAAAGTTTAAATCGAGATCCTTAAGACCCCATACGACTAGTTGAACATTCGAGGACGAATGTTCTAAAGGAAAGGATGTTATACCCCATACTTTGTACGTTGGAATATTCTAAGTTGGTTGCGACAAGTTATGGACAAGACTTTTAATTTTTGATTTTGTTGATTTTCGTTTTAATGCACAAGTTGCATATTCATCTTTTCATTGGCATGCAATGTTAAGGGTAAATTTGGAATAAGAAAAATTTGGGGTTAAAAGTGAATTATGGAAATTTAAGCATTTCATGAGAATTTGGGGCTAGAAGTGAAAATTTGGAAACTAGTATTTCATGAAAATGGCCATATGTGGCCATGTGTGAGATGTGGGCCATAGGGCCACTTGTGCAAATTATATATGGTGGAAAAAAGATGATAATTGAATCATCTTCATCATTTTATCTCTTAGAAAGTTCAAGAAAAATGGAGAGAGAGCAAGAGACAGGGTCGGCCATGAGGGGCAAAAATTCAAGATCAAGAAGTGATCAAGAAAAAAATATTTTCTTCAAGCAAACCTACTAATTGAAGGGTGCTTATTAACGTGGAAGTGTTGTTGGAAGCGATAGACCACTCGTTTTCATTATTTACCACCTTAGGCAAGTTGTAAAGTTGAAGAAGAAAGGTGAGTTTTAATCGTATTTTATGTGTTATGGATGGTTTATATGTGTTGTAGTATGCTAAAATGAATGAAATTCATGAAAATATGGATGTTAAAGTTGAGCCGTAAATATTGAAGTTTGGCCGTGTGTTGTGTGTGTTGTGTAGAAATGGTGAATTAATTGTATGTAGCATGTTTGAGTGTTGTTATAGTGTGTGGAAATGGATGGAAATCATGAAAATTTGGAGTGTCGATGTTGGCCGTATAGGGGCTGATTTTGGTAAGTTATGGCGAATTGATTTTACTTAGTATTTTGGTTGTTGTTGTCATGGATTATGTGATGAGAATGAAGGTATTGAATGATTCGAGTTGAAGTTGTAATTGTTGTGTTGTGGCCGTGTATGTGTGGTGTAAGGTAGAAGTGAAGAACTAATTTCATTTGGTATGGTTAGGATGTTGTGTTGTAGATTCTATGTTGTAAAATGAAGGCTTAATGGTTCAAAGTGAAGTTGAAATCATGTGGGCTGTTTTGGAACCTAATGTGATCTTAATATGGTTTCTTGTATTTTTGAGATCAATGTTGTTAAAGTATGGATTGTTAGTATGGTTTATGAATTTGGAAGAAAAGAAATGCGTTGTTGATATTTCTTTGGACTTGAAGGTTTTCGGGTTGCCTTATGTTTTGGTTGTGTTGTTTTGAGTAATTTTGTGGATTGTTGGAAATGTTATTAAATCATGTTTGAATGGTTTTGGATTGGTATTTGAACGCGTGGGCAATGATGTTGGGTTGATTATATATGTTAATTTGAACGTAATTGGAATGCCGTCGCATTGTGCGAAAAAAAAAGGTTGTTGATGTTAAAGTGCGTTTTGAATTAATGGTTGATGTTGTTGGAATGTTTGTTGGTATTGTTGTTGATGAATTTGGCCGAGTTAAATTCTCGGGGTGTTGAATTCTGGGAAATGCTGCCCAAATTTCTGTAAATAAAGTGATGGCTTGGGATTGGATTCTTAAGTGCTTATGACTAATGTTTGGTGTCTAATGACGTGTTGTAGATTTTGAGAAGCCGAGACTTGAGTTTGGATTAGCTTAGGAAGCAATCAAGGTATGTAAAGCTTACCTTTCCTTCTTTTGGCATGTCTTAGATATGGCTAAGTTATGATATGCTACGAGCCTTGGGGGTAATTCTATTCTTAAAAATCCGAATATGTTTATGATTCAGTATTTGCTTTTGATGTTGGCATCCTTATATGGACAAGCTATAGTTTATGTCTTTTGTATGATATGATTTTAAAAGTTGAAATTGGGTTTTTAAAAGAGTTTTGTTCCTAAATGATTTTAAAACTACGAACGTCCGTAACTTTCACGACAGAACCGGATCGCTTTGATATGCTCAAAAATGATTCTATGACGTATGATGACTTAAATTTGTATTCATAACGTGCCGACTTGATCGACACCCTCCGTCTTTTGTATGACTTTTCAAATGTTGTCTAAAATTTTTGAAAAAAAAAGATTGTTTTCCGATTTCAAGTACGATCGGTTTACTTTCATCTATTCTCGAGTTTGTAATAATGATTCTATAACATATGATGACTATGATTTTCGTAAATGGGCCCGGATTTGGGTTAACGCTCGTCCCGTGGGTCCCGCGATCTTTCTTCTATTAATTCTAATGGCTTTTGAGAGAATTTAATATGACTACCTTTTCGACCCCCGAGATTACATGATTATATATTTATCTATTGAGTCCGAAATAATTATTCGTATACTTATGATTCCGATATTAACTATGGGTTTTGAAGTTGGGTTTGGTATGTTTATCTTCGGAGAAAGTCTTTGACTACGTGTTTTGGCTTATAAATAACAGTCTATTTGATTACTCTATTGAGTCTTTGTGAATGTTTGGCATTATGTTTTTGCATCATTCGCCATTACCTCTTTCGCGAGTCCGGGCCGGTTATTATCGTGCGCCAATGCATGTATATTCAAGTATGTGATATGTAATATTGACCCCTGGACTTTTGACCGCGGTATGTGATATGTGATATTGCCCGCCGGACATTTGACCGCGCGACATTGACCATTTGGACTTTTGACCGCGGTATGTCGGGTTTCGGAGACATGAAATCTTACGGAGTATGATGTGTTATGGCGCCGAGACGGGGAGGGGCGACCATGTTCTGTCCGCCGGGTCCCATTGTGGATCGTATGTGTTATGTGATATGGTATGCGATGATTTGATGATATGATAATCTGATATGATGTGAAATATTTTTATTATGTTATATATGGATCGGGCGATATGCTTTACTCGGCATTATTATACTATTTATGGATCGGGCGTTCCTTCGCACATTCGGTTAATGTCGGCTTCATATGATATGTTTGATTTTCCGTATATGTGAGGCAGAGATGTTTTCAAAAAGAAAGTTAAGTAATGTATTTTGGCTTTACGATGGTTATATTTGTCTTCCCAGACCGCTTATGTATGATTTGTATGTCGGATGTAAGTACTTTGGTATTCGGGTTATTATGCTCACTTTTACGTACTCGACGTCGGTTATGATTTCGCTTTCTATATTTTACGCTTTGCATACTCGGTACATATTTCGTGCTAACCCCATTTCTTCGGGGGGCATTTCATGCGCGCGGTACCCGCGTAATGAGTAGGTGATGTTAGCGAGAAGATGTTCCGAGTGGATTGGCGAGCTCCGTTTCCTCGGTCTTTGTAGCGAGTCGAGTGCTTTTGTATGGTATGCGAAGTTATGGTAGAGACTTTGCGAATAATTGTGTCGTGTGTATGATATGTCGGTTTTGTAAGCGGCTATGTAAGCCGATGTATTATTATGCATTATGTTGCGAACTTCATATGTTTACAGATTTCATATGATGCTAGTTTTATTTGATTTGACAAAGATGAAAGGCATGTTTGTTTTCGAAAAAAAATATTTCATTATGTACTTGTGTCATGTGTTGCGGGCCCAGTATGGTTATGAGTATTATGAGAGTCAGCGGGTTTGCTCGGTCCTAGGTAAGGGTCGGGTGCCCATCACACCCTATCGGATTAAGGGTGTGACAATGCCCCTTTGAGATGTGTATGCATATGGGTATGACGGGGCCCTGTCCCGTCCTTTCTGCAGCTTTTATTCCAATAGAGGTTTGTAGACAGTTGTATGTATTAGTCAGACGATGTAGCCTTGTCGGCTTCTATTATTTTGTGTACAGTATATGTAGCAGCCTAGTTGGCTTGCACTGTTCTTCCGCATGATTGTGTATATATGAATGCGAGATTGCGGAAGTTACGATGTTCCCTTTTGAGATTAGTTGCGCCATTCATGGTCCTTTGATGTTCAATATATTTCAGATACGAGTATAGGGGTGTTTGGTCGCTAGAGGTCAGACCCCTCGTCACGGCTCATTGGTTTTGGACGTGACATGTCACACCTCGCACTTTCAGAGCATGAGCAAGCTACGTACTTCACCTTATTAATGGAGTATCGGAGACGTCCCATGAAGTTTTGGAAGGTGTGGCCTTCTTACAATTGTAGTTGGGCATAACTTCACGTTGACGGTTCATATAATTCCATATCATATGCTCTCATGTTCAGTATAATTGGTGGTCCATGAACTATTTTCTAATATCCGGTGAACTCTTTTATTTCCATTCATAGGAGCAGCGTTCTTTCTTTCCTTCAAAAATTTCCAAACTACCAATCGTTGTTCCTTTATTACAATTGTCATTGTCATCCCAAGTGTCCTTTGGGTTCGTCATCCTCTCCAACATCCTTTGTAAACTTATCTTGGAGACCTTTCTTACTCTTTTCATTACCACTTTGGGACAAAAAGTCACTTTGCATACTTAGGTACGACGCAATTTTTGCCCGATACGAGGGATTCAAATCATGGTCTAAACATATCGTAGTTCATCTTGGCGTAAAGTGCTCTCTTGAGTTATCTTCCATACTTTCTCCCTATGTACGCCTCATGGTACACTTATTGTCAATTCGTTTCTACTTCTTTCCGTTACCTTCCCGATATGCCAATACGCCTCGAACTCGGCCCCGAGCTAATAAATATCCTTTTACCGGAGCTTGAAACGTCACAGTTCCTTTCAAGTCTAGTATGTTCTTCCCCCCTTATTGAAGAGGTCCTTATACGCCCATAGCCTTCGAGTAACCGTCGTCTTCGATAATTAGCTGCCGCCCTTCATGATCTTCTTAGGGCTGGGGTTCCGTCATCGTATGGTCTGACTTGTCTATCTTCTTGCTATTTACAGTCTTGTATCCAATCGAAATACTTATAAGGGTTAGATACAATTCCGATGCCTTCTTTTCCGTCTTTTCACATCTCCATCTTTTATGACTAACGATTTTTTTCGGACCCGCAAGTTAATGGGGACATCGAGATTCAACACGTCCTTTATGAAGTCTTCGATTCTTCCTTACTCTTCGTTTTTCTTCCCGACTTTTCTTATAATATATCTAAAACTTCTTTCCACAGTTCTTCTTCCATTTATGTCTATATCATCATTTTTTTTTCAACATTTCCATACCCTTCCATCCCCTACTAGTCCTTTCGCCCGCTTAGCTCACTTACTCATAATCCTTCTTAACTACGCGTTTGTGTTGCCGCTGTGCATACAAGTTTTTCGAGTGTCCTGCTACTTTTGTTCTTAGCACAAAATACTTACAGTTTACACTCTCTCTATCCTCGTTCATCAAACCTTTATCTATCTTTCGATGCTATGGCGGGTGGTCTTCCGTACACGTTACGCACATTTCGTTCATTTCCCTCCTATGATCGAATTCGGTCTTCACATGAAATCTTATTCCATGTCATTAATTTTCTAATCAATTGTGTCGACTCATCATCCTTGTTCTTTCCTCAATGAGTAATCGGTTTCCTACCGCCAACTCGTTAAAGTATCCTTCTTACTCCCATGGTTAAAGATTTTCAGTTACTTTACTCCTAAATTCTCTCCTCTTCCTTCCACCAACCCATTAGTATACCTTTCCTACTTTCATCGTCAACCTTCCTTGGGCTTCTTCCTCCTCGAGCACCTTTCTTCTCTTGTTATTTGTAGTATCACATCTGAAGTTCGTGAAATATTCCTTTAAACGCGCAAATCCGTTCTATTCTTAAGTCATCTTTTTTTGGAAAGCTTCTCCGTATACCGAGCAACCGTGTTAATTTGACCACACACTTATCCCTTTATATACCTTTCGAGGGCTGAAAATCTCTTAACATCATCGCAAGGCCTAATCATTCTTTCTATTACTTCACATTCCTCGTCGTGGTCACTATCCTTTTAGCCCCACTTATCGAAGCCTATTCTCTGAACCCACACATTCGTCGTTTGTTCCATGCTGCCACACTTTATCCAATTCGCATGCCTACCTTCAAATTTTTACCCAACTAGTCCCGTGCTTGCCCCTCGTCCCTCTTGGAGGCTTCACTCACTCATGTTTCTTACTTTTCACTTTTTTCGCCATTTTGATCTCCTTACCTTCCATCTACTCACTTTCTTTCTTTTTCAAATATCATTGTATTAGAACTTTCCAAGGTTAACCTGTAGTGAAAATAGCATCAGCTTACCTTGTAAAATTTGTACCATTTATTTTTTATTTTTGTCACTTGAACTTCGTTACCTTGTTCGGTTATTGCCGTCCATATACCGCAACGTTGGTTGCCGGGATACACATACCCGCTGATATAGCCATGTATGGGATATAATATGCATATATATATATATATAATTACTACCATCTCGCTTACAAAATATTTCTAAATGCTATTCAAACTCACCCCAATTCTAGGCCGTGATGCACTTCTTTCTCTTCACCGGTCTAGTCCGCCTCGGCCTACGAGACCTCTTAAGGTGTCCAACCACTCTGCATACTCCAATCTCCCTTAGGCTACTCTAGCTTCTCATTTGCCTCTTATATCTCAATTTATAGGACTTTTTGTACACTTCCCTTGGGTCACCTATCTAGTATTTCCCTCGCCCAAAGACACTTAACCTCGAAACTTTGATGAAATCCAAGTGCGTTAATGCTTTGGTATAATCGTATCCACCTCACCGCATGACCTTCACCACATAATCTAAAGCAAGTTGAAGTCTTGACGATTTGAAAACGTTCGTAAGCGCATCTCCGTCCGAATTAGAAAGGGTCTCTTCCTTTTCCGACTACACAATTACTATTTTGGCCTTTTTAATTCTCAATATTCATCTTTCATCTGTATGTATGACTACTTTCCGTCCTAGATTTCAGTATTCTAATGGTAGCGGACACACCTTGGTCGCCGTTACTTATAAATGCTCGGTTATCGACTCTTTGGGTTTCCGCTCGCCACTATTAAATAATAATCTATAGCAAATGCACGTACATAGAAAATTCCAATAAGGACTCGTATACACACGTGTTCGATCGGTCTCTAGTCGTCTCGGTGGACTATAAGGTGAAGTGTACTCCTCGTCATCGTCTCCCACCATCCGCTCGCGTCCGGCCTTCATCATCTCTCTCGTCGAGTCCAAGGATATAAATAACCGGGCAACTCCCGGTTTACTGACGGCCGAGGATAGAGGGGCTAGAGTAGTCCGTAACACTCCGCGGGAGGCCGTAATGGCCGACATAGTGCTCTACCATAGGAGCAGCTTGTACGGCCTCGGGAATCTCCTCCTCCGGTGTCCCAGACGAATACTCGGACGGATCTGTGTCATAACTGTTATACCCCGTACTTGGTACGTTGAAATATTCTAAGTTGGTTGCGACAAGTTATGGACAAGACTTTTAATTTCCGGTTTTTGTTGATTTTTGTTTCAATGCACAAGTTGCATATTCATCTTTTCATTGGTATGGAGTGTTAAGGGCAAAGTTGGAATAAGAAAAAATTTGGGGTCAAAAGTGAATTATGGAAAGCTAGACATTTCATGAAAATTTGGGACCGTGCCATACAACTATTCCATCTAGAGTCAACTTCTCCTTTATCGTTAATTCAAAAGACAGAAAACTCGGTCACAACAAATCTTTACAAAGGGAACAAGCATAAAGACACATCGACCTATATGGTTGCTTTACACAATTGTCGACTCCTCGACGCCCCATTCACAGACAATCGTCTGCAAAAGTCTCCTAACATACACGAGATCCCATAATATGTGACTCGACTCGGCAACACTCCGAACCGAGACGGAGCTCACCGATCCAACCGATAGCCCGAAAACATCCTATAGCCAATGTCTTTACTCATTCCGTATACACCGCGTGCATTTTATGACGCAGCCTCAAGAAAGGGGTTAGTACCATTGCCACCGAGTATGTAAGGCATGAATAATAACATAATAATAAATATCAAACATAACAGGGGATAAAGATGAGCTGTACATTTGATTTTTAAGTATGATACCATAAATGCAACTTTACCCTTTTTAAATCAATATGTACATAAAATCATGGAAGACAGGAAACATTTAAATGATATGCAAAGATGAATTAAAACATCATCAAGAAGGCGTCACACTGACTGTACGTATATATATGTACATCCTGGAAGAAGGCCACACATACCCTCACACACCAGCTATATATACGCACGTCATAACAAAGGTCACACACACCGTCAACCGTGCCATATACATACACATCACGGGCCGTGCGCGCGCGTCACCCCCCCCGTCAACCGTGCCATATATATATATACACACAACAAAGTATACAACCGTCACCCCCGTCAACCGTGCTGTATATATACATCATACCAGGCATGACACACACCCCTTGTCAACTCTCGCCATATATACAAAACAGCAAATGCCAAACATTACCCCTCGTCAACCGTGCCTTATATAAAGAATGAAATGAGGCAAGGCATATTCAAAAATGAAATATTGAAGCTTTGTAGTCACAACAGCTTACATACATATTATACTCATGGCATGCATAAAGTTCTAAATTAGAAGAATAAGCCACCTCACCTTGAAGGAACAATTTATAAGGTGAGACTAACACAATGAAAATAAATCGCAAGATCATGAAATAGCTTAACATTTTCATATCATCGTTGAAATCATAACTCGAGGCCTTAAGCATAAAAATCATTCTCAACGTAAGTCTCATAAAAACATTCTCACTTTTAACATATATGTATATAGTCATGATTGGGCACGGGGGCCCCGTCCCGTCCATATGTCTAATACTCTAGTAAAGGTCTTGGGATACGCAAAGAGGGAATGGCCCCATAGTTTTAGGGGTTTTTACGTATATATCAAAGTGTTGATACCCTAAAGGGCTTATGTTTAAAAAAGAAAATTGTGTCACAAATGATGATGTTTTCTGGGAAATTGAGCAAGTATTATGAATGAGAGCATGTAGGAACCGGGATGAGTGGTGTTCGGGGTTCCCCCGGGATACCCGCCGCGGCCCCGTGGTTCGGGTCGTAATTAATAACAAAAGGTTTTCTTACTCCCAATATTATGGCCATATCTTCACTCCCCCCCTTGACTTAACCCACAACACTTATACCCACAATTTTGTAGTTTTTTTTGTACCCGCCCGGGACCAAAATTTTGGGGGGAATTATCCCTTTTTTTCCAAAATTTTTTTTGGGGTTTGGGGAGAACTTCCTTTTTGGAGAGTTTTTGGGGTGTTTGGTGAAGGAAATAAAGGGGTTACCCCCTTTAAATAATGCTAAAAATCTACCGAACCCCCCCAAAAATCGTTCAGCCAAAATCGGTTGCCCCCCGTTCCCGTTGGGTTTAAAATTTTCTGTTTGCGCGTTCTTTCCCAAAAAAAAGATCAAAACCCTCTTGACCCCGGTATCTTGGGGGGACCCACGACCTATGGTTGGAAAGATCTTTAAATTTTTGGACAATTTTCCCTTTTATATTTTTTCCAAAAATTACAAACTTGTAATGGCGTTTTGGCCCCCCCAAGTGGGATCACCCAAAAATGTTTCCTTAAATCATCCTTTTGGGGTTTGGGCCCTTTGACTTAAGAGTCCTTCTTGGGATTTTCCCAACTTTCCACTTACTCCCTTTATGTCTCTTTATATGTCCTTTATAGAACCCCGACATCGAATTTTTCGAGTGTCCTTTGCTACTTTTCTTTCTTGCTCACGAATTCTTACGATTTACACTCTCTGCCACCCATCTCATTCATCGAACCTTTATCTATCTTTACGATGTTACGGCCGGGTGGTCTTCCATGCACGTTCCTTACATTTCATTCCATTTCCTCTCGTGATAGAATCTCTCGGTCTTGGCAGAATTCTTATCCCCATGTCATTAATTTTCTAATCAATTGTGTCGACTCATCTCTTCGTTCTTTCCTCGATGAGTAATCGGTTTCCTACCGCCAACTCGTTAAAGTATCCTTCTTACTCCCATGGTTAAAGATTTCCCGCCACTTCTACTCCTAAATGCTCTCTCCTCTTGTTCGACCAACCCATTAGTATACCTTTCCTACTTTCATCCTTAACCTTTCTTGGGTTTCTTCCTCCGAGCACCTTTCTTCTCTTGTTATTTGTAGTATGTTTTACTGAGAGTTCGTGAAATATTCCTTTAAAAGCGCAAATCCGTTCTATTCTTAAGTCATCTTTTTGGAAAGCTTCTCCATGTCCGAGGCAACCGTGTGAATTTGACCACACACTTATCCCTTAATATACCTTTCAAGGGCTAGAAATTTCTTAACATCGTCGCAAGGCCTAACCATTCTTTCTCTTACTTCACATTCCTTGTCGTGGTCACTATCCTTTTAGCCCCACATCGAAGACTATTCTTCGACCCCACGCTATTCCTCTTTTTGTTCCATACTTGCCACACTTTATCAATTCGTCGTACCTACCCTCAAATTTTTACCCAAATAGTCCCGTGATTGCCCGCCGTCCCTCTTGGAGGCTTCACTCACTCATGTTTCTTACTTTCACTTTTCGACATTTTGATCTCCGTACCTTCCATCTACCACTTTCTTTCCTTTCCGGATGTCATTACATTAAAACTCTCCAAGCTTAACTTGTAGTGAAAATAATATCGACTACCTTGTAACATTTGTACCATTTATTATTATTTTTTTGTCACTTGAACTTCGTTACCCTGTTTGATTAATGCCTTCCATATACCGCAACGTTGGTTGCCGGGATACACATACCCGCTGATATGGCTACGTATGGGATATCATATACATACGTGTATATATAATTACTACTAGCTCGTTTACAAAATATTTCCAAACGCTATTCAAACTCACACTAATTCTAGAGTTGTGATGCACCTTCTTTCTCTTCACCGATCTAGTCCGCCTCGTCCTACGTGACCTCTTAAGGTCTCCAACCACTCCGCATACTCCAATCTCCCTTAGGATGCTCTAGCTTCTAATTTTCCTCTTATATCTAAATTTATAGGACTTTTTGTACACTTCCCAGGGGGTCACCCATCCTAGTATTTCTCTCACCCTAGCACGCTTAACCTCGAAACTGCGATGAAATCCGGTGCGTTAATCTTTGGTATAATCGTATTCACCTCACCGCATGACCTTCACCACATAATCTAAAGCAAGTTGAAGTCTTGACGGATTCAAAATGTTCTTTCGCAACGCATCTCCTCCGAATTAGAAAGGGTCTCTTACTCTTCCGACTACACAATTACTATTTTGGCCTTTTTAATTCTCGATATTCACCTTTCATCCGTATGTATGACTACTTTCCGTCCTAGATTTCAAGATTCCCAATGGTAGCGAACACGCCTTAGTCGCCGTTACTTATAAATACTCGGTTATCGACCTCTTTGGGTTTCCGCTGCCACTATTAAATAATAATCTACACGCAAATGCACATACGAAGAAAATTCCAATAAGGACTCATATACTGTGGCCGATCGGTCTCTAGTACGATGCGGTGGACTATAAGGTGAAGTGTACTCTCGTCATCGTCTACCCACCATCCGCTCGTGCCGGCCTTCATCATCTCTCTCTCATTGAGTCAGGGATATAAATAGCGGGGCAACTCTGGTTTACCAACCGCCGGGGATAAAGGGCTAGAGTAATCGTAACACTCGCCGGGAGGTTTGGTCGATGTACGCTGCACGTAGGAGCGGCCCCGGCACGGCCTCGGGACTATCTTCCTCCGGTGTCCCAGACGAATACTCGGACGGATCTGTGTCATAACTGTCCTCTGGGGGGGGGGGGTCCTCCCTGGGAGTCAAGAACACTAGAGGAATCGTCGCTGGGTCTTCCGAGGGATCGATCTCCAATAGAATAACTAAGGCTCCTCCTCGTTCCCACGGGAGCTCAGTGGTCCTGGATCTACTCTTCGGGACCTTCTTAAAGCACCCAATCTATCGAGGTTGATCTCTCTCGTGTCACTTACCCTGTAGGAAAAAGGATCGAGAAGGGGTCTTTCCTGAGTCTGGCTCTATCACACGATCTAAGACAGAAGGAAGGTCAATGATTCCTAAATGCCCCGCAGCCTCCCATTTATAAGTGTGGCCGGCTTCACACCCATAAACAGGACTGCGGACACGGTCTGTAGACAATCCCTGGACGAATCGCGCTGCGATGCCATTTTTATCACGACCCCGAGCAATTGGGCCGCGACAAGTGCCCGACCATTGCCGGCCAAGCACTCACATGCTTGCGTTTACCTCTCACTCAGCGTCCCCGGGCCCATATACAATTTGTAATCGTGCTAAGCGTCTCCCGAACAATCAACATAAAAGACACCGGTACTGAACTCACGGCCAACGCATACATATAAACATAACACTGAGAATAACAGCGTGAGCCGATTTGGCCGCCACACATATATACTGTACAACAAAATACACGCCGACGAGGCTGTATAACATCATGACTACATATCACTGTCTACAGACCTCTATGGAGTACAAATTGTAGAAAGGACAGGACAAGGCCATGCCATACCCATATATGTACATATCGAAATAGCACACCAAAAGGGCTAAAGCTCCGGATCAATGGAGCGTGCGGCCGGAGCCGAGGGAGGTCCCTGCTGCGAATCGTCCGCCCGGCTGCACGGTCCGAGGGCATGAACGCAGCGTCCACAAGAAGGGACGTTAGTACGAATAATGTATCGAGTATGTAAGTACGCATAATGTATCGAGTATGTAAGGAATGAATAGTAACATAGTAAGGGATGTAAAGTATGACTAATAATAGAATGGAAATATAAAGCATATCGTGAAATAAAAGAGTAACTTTGTACATGTGGGTGCCTCTTGGGGCGGATGCCATGCGTGCTTCGCTTTCTTTGAAAAACATTTTTTTGTTCATATATACGAAAAATAGAATATATCATGTTGCCGGGCGTCGGCTCCGATCCATTTAACACACACGTATGTCCCGCGTCCGAGCATCCCGCGTCGGGATGATATCATATCATATTATACCCGGCGATCGGTGGCCGTACGCGTCTATAACGCCTCACCCTTTTTCCATATTCCCCATATACATATACATATATCATATACATATACATATATCATATAAACAGCATGCGTGAGAGCTCAAAGAAAGTCATGTATCTATCGGAGTGACGTAAGGTCGGTAACCTCCGATTATATTATGAAATAATCATCGATCTATCCCACCTTGAAGGAACAATTATTTTAAGGTGAGACTATCAATGAAGAATAACATCAAGAGAAAACATAGAATAAGGTCATAAATCTCATAAGGCGTCAATTCATATACTTTGAAGTCTTTAGAAAATAGAGTCATTATCAAGAATAAAATTGAGGATCAAGAAATAGCTCAATATTCTCATATTCATATTAAATCCACAACTTGAGACTTTCAAACATGAAACCATTCTCATCATAGACATATTCTCATCTTTGACATCATCGTTGTCATTACAAAAACATGTCCGTCGTTGTAGTCATAAAAGCTTACAAAATCATAAACCTCTGCTTTGGAAGAATATGGACATTTTGGAAAACGTTTATGGGTTATCGGGAAAGGAATCATGCCTTGGAATCATAGACTTCTAACTTTTGAAAACAAAGAAGTTATGGAAGCATTTATGAAATCGTAACATAGGAATCATGCCTTTGAAAGAAAGGGACGAGCCTTAACATACCTGTTCAGCCTCCAATTATCTACACTTATTCGTCTGAGCTCGCAAGTCTACATTTAAGAGGATTCACACAATCGTTAGACTCATCGTTATACGCTTATCTTAGTCCTTCAAATAAATCCATTTATAGTACTGAAAAATCGGGCGACCTCCCTATTTATATATCTAGCCCGAAATCACAATACCAACAAAACAACAACTACAACAACACCAACATCCAACAACATCATCATCAATACCAGAATATTCCATAAAACACCCCACGCGATGTTTATCCCATTTCTCAACCAATAACTTTATTATCCAACCATTTCATCACTCTATATTTGTAAATAAACCAAAAGTAATATTAATAAGGAGAGATTCATACCTTATTTTTGTTAGAACAGCGATATCTTCAATATCCACTTTGAATCCACCGTAAAACCATACTAGAATCACATCTATGCGTTTATTCGAGCTTCGATTAATACTCCGTCACTTGAAGATTGCTTACTTCTTGTTTCCCTCACTCTCTCTCTTCAATTTCTGGATTTTTCTAGCAAAATCTGATGGAAAAGGGGGTCTTTACCCTTTATATAGGGTCAAATTCGGGCCGGGTCACTGTAGCAATTTACTGTAGCAGTACTGTAGCTCGCATTTCTGCTCTCTTAGCTGAACTTGTAACGTCCATAATTCTCTACTCCGATGCCCTATCGATGAGCGGTTTGTTGAGTTGAAAACTAGACTCGACAGACTTCATTTTAGGCTTTTGTTTCACCTTAAAACACTTCATATGCTAAGAGATATTCGTCCCCCAATTTGGGCCAAAATTTTCACACAAAACATTGCCCATCCTTTCTCCAAAGTCGTACCACTCCATTTCTTCCACTCATTTTCTTATAAAACCTTCCAGTATACCTTATATACATCCTTCACTTATTAAATATACTTAATAATGCTTGCTCCTTATATTCCAAAGTGGTTTTACTTCATCCTAACTCAACGTACTTATGTTTTAAATTTGATAAGCGCTTTTCGAAGATACGGGGTGTAACAGTAGGCATGTGAAAGGGATAAAGTGTGGTAGCATGGAACAAAAGATAAATGTGTGGGGTCAGAGAATGGACTTCGGTAAGTGGGACTAAAAGGATAGTGACCACGACAAGGAATGTGAAGTAAGAGAAAGAATGATTAGGCCTTGCAACGATGCTTTGGAGATTTCCCGACTCTCGAAAGATATATTTATAAAGGGATAAATGTGTAGCCATATTGATATGGTTCCTCGGATATAGAAAGCTTTCCTAAAAGGTGACTTAAGAATAGAATGGATTTGCACGTTCAACGGAATATTTCACGAACTTCGACCGATACTATAAATAACAAAGGAGAAGGCGCTCGAGAAGAAAGGAACCTAAGGAGGATTAAGGAAAATAGGGAAGGTATACTAATGGGCTGATCGAAGAAAGAGGAGAGCATTTAGCAGCAAAGTAACTGAAAATCTTTATCATGGGAGTAAGAAGGATACTTTAACGAGTTGGCGGTAGGAAACTGATCAATCACCAAGATAAGAACGAGGATGATGGGGTGACACATATGAATAGAAAATTAATGATAGGAGGCAAGAATTCCTGTAAAGACTGAGAGATGCGATCATAGAGGAAATAGAATAAAATGTAAGGAACGTGCATGGAAGACAACCTAGCCGTGATATCAGAAAGACGGATGAAGGCTCGATGAACGAGGATGGAGAGAGAGTACATTGTAAGAATTCTGTGCTAAGAGTAAGAAGTAGCAGGACACTCGAAAAACTTGGATGCATAGCTGCAACACAAACGCGTAGTTAAGAAGAATTATGAATAAGTGAGTTAAAGGGGCGAAAGGACTAGAAATGGATGGACGGGTATGGAAATATTGACAAAAGAATGATTGTATAGACATGAATGGAAGAAGAACTCAAGATAAGAAGAATTCTAGATATGTTATAAGCAAAGTCGGGAATAAAGACGAGGGGTAAGGTATAATCGAAGACTTTATAAATGACGTGGTGAATCTCGATGCTCCCATTAACTTGCGGGTTCAGAAACCGTTAGCCATAAAAGACAGAGGTGTGAAAGGACGGAAAAGAAGGCATCAGAATTGGATTTAACCCTCATAAGAATTCCGATTGGATATAAGACTGTAACTAGCAAGAAGATAGATAAGTCAGACCATACGATGACGGAACCCCGGCCTTGAGAAGGTCGTGAAGGGCGGCAGATAATTATCGAAGACGACGGATACTCGAAGGCTATTGGTGTATTAGGACCTCCTTAATAAGGGGGGAAGAGCATATTAGACTTGAAAGGAAGTATGACGTTCTCAAACTCTAGAAGAAGAAATTTATCGGCTCGAGGCCAAGCTCAGGGCGTATTCAAGAAGGCATAAAAAAGGAGTAGACACAAATCGAAAATAAGTGAAGCTATGAGACAGGCATAGGAAGGAAGTATGGAAAACAACTCAAGTGATCACTTCAAGCCAATATGAAATATGATATTTCTAGACCATGATTTGAATCCCTCGCATCGGGTAAAATTGTGCCGTACCTAAGTATGCAGTGATATGCCTAAAAGGGTAATAAAAAGGGCAAGAAAGGTCTCCAAGCTAAATTCACCAAGGGTGATAGAGAGAATGACGAACTCAAAGGACACTTGGGATGACAACGACTATTGTAACAAAAGCAACAAAGATTGGTAGTTTGGTAATTTTTCGAGGAAAGAAAGAACGCTGCTCTTGTGAATGGAAATAAAAGAGTTCACCGGATGTTAGAAAACATTTCATGGATTACTTATTATACTGAATATGAGAGCATATGCTATGGAATTACATGAAACATCAACGTGAAGCCATGCCCAACTACAATTGTAAAAAAGCCACATCAGAAAGCCAATAAGGAATAACGACGGATGAACCGACCGCCGGTACGTGGAAATCAAAGTTAGATATCTATATATATATATATATATATATACACACATATATATATGTTGTAAGAGAGTCGTAATTGAGTGAGAATTGTTGTAGCCCTATGTACAGGTTGTATTGCGAGATTGGAGGGAAGAAGGTTAAAGAAATAGTTGTGGCAGGAGCTCAAAAATGTGGCGAGCTACAAATTTAGTCGAACTCGGATTATGAGTTTGCCATCAGTGCAACTGTACTGTGAAGGATAATAAATGGTGAAGGAACATTACGTACAGACGTATTTTGGATATTGATATAACTGGTCTTGGAAAGGAACTGGGGAAAATAGCTTAAGGAACATAACCATTATACTCACTAGCGACAAATTCATGTTGGATAAACACTCGGAATGTAAGGGTAAGAGAGATGGTGACAAGGATGTAAGGACTAATGAATCTGACCAATGAACTACAACGAGTCAGTACAATATATATCCAAGATCAACAGATATCAAAAGGAGTAGCCCGAGGTGGTACCGAAGGGATAAATGCAGAAAGGGCACCGTATATGAGAAAGGTAGTGGGTCACTAACAAAGAAACAAGGAACGAGGAAAAGAGAAATAGTTACAGGCCAATGAATAGTTATGGCATGATAAGCAAGACTATAATAATGGAGACAAAATGAGAGCGAGATGCTAGTTAATTTCCGATCACGTACCTGAGGACAAAGAAGTGGAAGAAGGCGAAAGCAATGAAAGAGTTAAGGGAGGATGAGAAGAGACTGAACCAAGTTATAGTCTAAGCAAACGGTAATCGGACCCTAAGGGAAGAATAACGGTTCTAAGGAATCAAAGATGGTGTTGTGGGTTGGCAATACTGCAACATTCGAGGACGAATGTTTCCAAGGGGGAAGGATGTTACACCTCGAAAAATTTCGCGCTACAAGATCGTAGACGGCATGGTACGAGATCGAAAAAGAGTAAAGTTATACAAGGATTAGGGATGAAGATTAGATGATCTGAGTATAAGAATACATATATGTATGACATTTGGAGACCATAGGGGGTGAGTCGGTCCATATGTTGCTTGATGAAAAGCCCTCGTCACTGTAAGCCAAGTGGCGCCCACACATCGGGAATTTTATAAAGGACATATGAAGAGATATATGAGTAGTACATGAAAATTTGAGCAAGTCCTAAGAAGGATCCTTAAGCCAAATATAGACATAAGCCCTCCAAAAGGACGATTTAAGGAAACATTTTCGGATGATCTGCCTTTGAGGGACCAAAACGACATCATACGTTTGAAATTTGGAAAAACACCAAGAATGAAAGTTGTAGATAATTGAAAGGGATTTCCAGCCATATATCGTGGGCCCTCACACAATATCGGGATCAAGAGTTATGACCTTTTTACTGAATGAACACGCAGTCAGAAAATTAAGGCTCGTGAACGCACCCGAATTTCGCGTTATCAAGGCTGGACGGCTTAGTATGAGCTCGGGGAGAGCGAGAGTTACACAAGGGTTATGGATGAAGATTATGTTATACGAGCATAAGAACATATATATGACATTTGGAGAGTGTATGGAGTAAATCGGTTAACATGATCACTCGATGATAGCCCTCGAAACCATGAGTTAAGGTGGGGCCCACATGTCGGAATTTTGTAAAGGATATATTATAAGTGATACAAGTAGTACATGGAAAGTTGAGCAAGTCCTAAGAAGGACCCATAAGCCAAATATGGACATAAGCCCTCCAAAAGGACGATTTAAGGAAACGTTTTCGGATGAGTTGACTTGGAGGGGCAAAAACGGCATTATAAGTTTGGAATTTGGAAAACACCAAGAATAAAAGTTGTAGATAATTGAAATATCTTTCCAACCATAGGTCGTGGGCCCTCACACGATGTCGGAATCAAGAGTTATGGCCATTTTAAGAGCAAGACCCCAAGTACCCAAATGGTTCCGCGGGCCCCACATGAGAAGTCGGTGGAACCGACCTAGGGAGGTATAAATACCCCATCAACCCCATTTTTTTTAGCATATTAACATTCCAAAGAGTCCTAGAAAATTCTCTAAACATCTCCCAAATATTATAGTCGATAAATCAAGAATTTGACAAGATTACGCCAAACTAGTCCATGAAAGGTGATTGTTCTTGCTTCTACTTAAGCTTGGTGTTGGAAAAGGTTGATGTGGCTGAGTTTTTTTTTCAAGCATAAGGTATGTTATTTATCCCATCTTTTATGTTGAGTTTATTTGAAGGTCTAGCAAGCCTTAAAATGAAACTAGTCATGGAGAAAAGGTCATAGAGTGTTGTATTGTAGTTGTTGTGTTTATGGGCTGTTTTGAACGTGTTGTGGCCGTGTGGATGGACTGATTTATGCATATAAAAATGGTATCTAACATGGTTGGCGTGTTGATGAGATTATACTCCTTGATTGGGATGGAAGAAAGTGCATATTGTTGTTGTATGTTGAAAAACGTCGTGTGGGATGTTTATGGAATATGTTGGTATGAATAATAGTGTTGTTGATGTTGGTATTATTGTTGTTGTTGATTGGTTGCTTGAATTGTAATTTTGGGCTAGGCATATAAACGGGGGAGATCTTTGCCCGATTTTCGGCGAAATATAGAGTAGTTTGATTTGAAATTTGGAACAAGTGTGCAATAAAGAGTCTAACGTTAGTGTGAATCCTTTTAAGTGTAGGCTTACGAGCTTGGACGAATAAGCGTAGCTAATAAGAGGTGGAACAGGTATGTAAAGCTTATCCTTTCTTTCTTTTGGCATGTCTTAGATGTAAGTAAGATATGATACGAGCCTTGGGGTAACTCTATTCATAAGATCCGAGCATGTCTACGATTCTTATTCACTTCTTGATATTAGCATTCTTAATATAGTCGAGCTATGGTCCTTGTGTCTTTTGTATGATTGGATATTAAATGTTGCATAAAGAGATTCTGTTCCTAAAGAGTTCTATAATGAATAATGTCCCTAACTTTCATAAAAGGGCTCGGATTGCTTTGATACGTTCGTAATGGATTCTATAGCGAATAGTGCCCATAACTTTCATGGGCGGGCTCGGATTGGTTTGATACATGTCTACGATCTCTAAGACTCTCTTTAACATAGTCCTAATGGCATTTAGAACGGATTTGACATGGCTATTGTTTTAACCCTCGAGCGTTGATCAGTCTGCTTATCTATCGAGTCTCACATGTTGATTTATATGCATATGGTTTCTCACTACTTTGCTCGTGCATATTGTTGTTACTTCTTTCACCGCCTAGTCCGGGCCGGTATGTATTCGTGCACAACTCCCGCTGCATTATTCACCGATGTCCCTCACTGTTACGAACACGTATATATATATATATAATATATGATGATATGATATATGGCGGCCGATATATGGCATATGTTATATATGATGTGTTATATACCTCACTAGAGGGTACGGGATATATATATATATATGTGTTATGGCCCTGACGGGGGCGACCGGTATATATATGATGATCTTATTTACCGCGTCCCTCACTAGAGGGCCGGGGCACGTTATATCTATGCATATGTACAAGACGATTATCTAAATATGTTTCCAAAGTTCCATAATGAACTTGATATGATATTGACATGCATGATTTATGTTTCAAAGGCAAGCCCTTATGATTTTCTATAATCCTTATTTCTTTCTGATTTCGGTTATGACCCGTTTTTCGTATTTCATGCTTTACATACTCGGTACATATTCCGTGCGACCCCCCTTTCTTCGGGGGGGGGGGGGGGGCGTTTCATGCCACGCGGTGTATACGGATGAGTGAGGATATTAGTAGAAGATGTTCCGGCCGGATTGGCGAGCTCCATTTCCTTCCGAGTCTTTGCCGAGTCGGAGTATCTATGTTATGGTATCTTGATTTATGTTAGAGACTTTGCGGACGAGTCACGTATATAACATGTCGATGTCTTGTAAGCGGCTACGTAAGCCGAGGTATCATTATGCATTATGTTACAGATTTCATATGATTACGGATTTTACTTGATTTGAGAAGGACGAAAAGCATGTTTTTTTTTTTTTAAAAGCTTACATTATGCATTCATTTCATGATTTAAGAGTCCAGTAAGATTATGAGTATCACGAGGATCAGCGGGTTCGCTCGGCCCTAAGTAAGGGTCGGGTGCCCATCATGCCCTATCAAAAGTTGGGGTGTGACAAATTGGTATCAGAAGCGGTTCGTCCTAGGGGTTGTCTGCAAAGTCGTGTCCAGTAGAGTCCTGTTTATGGTGTGAAGCGCGCCACATTTATAAATAGGAGGCAACGGGGCATCTAGGGTGGTTACCGTTCTTTCACATCTGAGATCGTGCCATAGAGCCAAGTCATAGGGAATGAGATTCCTTCTACAAACCTTTGATTTCAGTAGAAGAATGGCATCGATAGAAGAAAGTGACTAGCGATATTGGAAGTTACAAAGCACGCAGGTAAGCAAAGGTATGAAAGATATATGTCGGGTGAGATATTGAAGTACGTTTGAAATACAAGTTGAAGATTAAAAGGGAAAGTAAACAAGAAAGTGTTAACGGTGCGGTTTGAGTTGGGCATACGAGGTATGTTCATCATTTTCATTCGTTGTTGATATTGGGAGCCCCGTGTGGCCGTGATATGATATGATATATATATATATATATATATATATATATATATATATATATATATATGGTATATTTAGATAGTATATAATATACGGAGGAAACTATTTTCCTAGAATAAGTAAGAATGAGATATAGGTTTGTAATATGTCTTGAAAGGTAGTAATGATAGATTTGACTAAGTTGCGAGAACCTTGAGGAATAAGTTAATTGTGAATTAATGGATAATAAAAATTAGAATGTCGATATCGATATGGTAAAAAGATGACTTGAAAGGTCGTACTAATAGTAATGATAGGATTTGACTAAGTTTGATACGGAGTTATATTAAAAATTTAATTGCGACGAATAGGAAAAGAATAATAGTATGATTAAGACAAGAGTACGAGAGGAAAAGAATTGTGATGGATATGAATGTATTGATAAGACGAGCTTGTGAGATATTAAGGATAAAGTTGATCAGAAAGGGTAAAGGGTTAAGAAGTGTTACATTACAGGATTGATTACGAATAAGATATAATGTGAATATAATGGGGATTGTTACGAAAATGAGTAAAGCCTAGTGAGGAAGTGACTAAAAGATATGACGTGATCTATGTGACTAAGGTATAAAAGCGAGTTGTAGAACAAATAGGGATGAATGAAACACATTTTGAAAATGAGAAAGGGGTTATGCAGAAGTGACGCGTTCTGAAGGATGCAGAGGTGGCATAAGATTCCTCTTGTGCAGGGTAAAAGAGGAGCATAGACTAGAGAAATGGTAAGGGAATTCCAAAGGAAGCATCCAAGATAAATGTAGTTAATTGAGTAAGAGTATAGGACGAAAGGGAAATATATAGCTACGGACCTAAAGGTGCAGTGCGACGATAAGGTGATAAGACAAGACTATCATTAAGATGAACTTGATATGATTTTGAGTAGGTTAGAAGTCGGCCATGACATGTAAGGGTAAAGAGCATAAGGCATAAAGGAGTACTATAATACGACTTCACCTCGAAAATAGTGGAATCCTTAAAGGACAAAGACGGTAGGAACGAGGAACAAGTGATGTATTGTAAATGTATTAGAGGAAACAGATGATATAAATTGGGATAAAGATAGCGTTTCAAGAGGACTACTTATCGTCGGAATAAAAGTATTTAATTGAGGTTGGAAATGAGGACATAGGACAAAAGTATAATCGGGTAATAGTATAAGTACACCCTTAAGGGAAGCGCCAGAAAATGCAAGTGTGAGATGGAAACCATTGACAACGCAATACATTTGACATAGATGTTTAAATTTTAAATGGGATCCCCTGATTGAAACAAGTTAGTAAGATAAAATAGAATAAAGGGGTGGAGTCGGAAGAGTAAGAGACCCTTTCTAATTCGGAGGGGGGATGTGTTATGAGAACGTTTTGAAATCTGCTAAGACTTCAACTTACTCCAGTTATGTGATGAAGGTCATGCGGTGAGGTGGACGCTATCGTACTAGCATTAAAGCATCGTATTTCATCGAGTTCCAAGGTTAAGCGTCTTTGAGTGAGAGAAATTTTAGGATGGGTGACCCCTTGGGAAGTGTACTAAAAGTCCTATAAAGTCAGACACAGGAGAGCCAAACGGGAAGCTAGAGTAGCCTAAGGGAAATTAGAGTATACAGAGTGGGCGGAAACCTTAAGAGGTCGCGTAGGCCGAGGCGGACTAGACCGGTGAAGAGAAAGAAGGTGCATCACAGCTCTAGAATTAGGGTGAGTTTGAATGGCGTTTGGAAATATTTTGTAAGCGAGATGGTAGTAATTATATGTGTACGTATGTATATGATATCCCATACATGGCTATATCAGCGGGTATGTGTGTCCCGAATCGACGTTGCGGCATAGTGGAGGCATTGGTCGGACGGGGTAGTAAGGTTAAAGTGACGGACGTTATCGAGCAAGCGGATGTTATTTTCGCTACAGGGTAAGCTTGGAAAGTTCCAATACAATGATAGTTGGAAAAGAAAGAAAGTGAGTAGATGGAAGGTAAGGACATCAAAATGTCGGACAAAGTGAAAAGTAAGAAACACGAGTGAGTAAAGCCTCCAAGGGAGACGACGGGCAAAGCACGGGACTATTTGGGTAAACATTCGAAGGTAGGCGAGTGAAAGGGATAGAGTGTGGTAGTATGGAACAAAAGAGGAATGTGTGGGGTTGGAGAATAGACTTCGACAAGTGGGACGAAAAGATAGTGACCACGACGAGGAATGAGAAGTAAGAGAAAGAATGATTAGGCCGTGCAACGATGTTAAGAGATTTCTAACTCTCGAAAGATAAGTGCCGAAGGCGATGGATATCTCAAAACTATTGGTGTATTAGGACCTCCTTAATAAGAGGGGAAGAACATATTGGACTTGAAAGGAATTATGGCGTTCTCATGCTCCAGAAGGGGAAATTTATTAGCTCGGAGCCAGAGTTCGAAACATATCGGCATATCAGGAAGGTATCAGAAGGAGGCAGAACGAATTGACAATTGTAATAAAAGGAACAACGGTTGGTAGTTTGGAAATTTTTGAAGGAATGAAAAGACGCTGCTCCTATGAATGGAAATAAAAGAGTTCACCGAATATTAGAAAACCTCCTATAATAGGAAGTGAGGAAAATCGAAGGAGTGAATAAAGGAAGGGAAAGGAGTATGACAAGGTAGGCTACAAGCGAATGTTAGTACGGAGGGGATATGTGGAGTAGAATGAACCGGGAGAAGGAAAGACCGTGACTAAGATGGAATATACTTTATACAAGTCGTACAAGAGTAGTTATGTTACCTATGAATATTTATATGCTAGGGATGAGACCAAGCGGGTACTTAATGAGAAAAGTTTGGATTCAGTAATAATAACAATACGATTATAATATTCTGGGTGCATTAAGGAAAGATGTAAAGGTGGGTTAAACTAAATTACCGAGATGAAGTTAGCGCTGAGGGAAAACAGGACATGGCTATGGGTGAACCAAAGACCTATCCCGATACCGGTTGCAAGATAAGAGGAGCGAAGACAAAGTAAAACATAAGGATTAGGGAAGCCACGCTAAGGTATTTCTTGGGCTAATTTGAGCACTTTCGCATATTCTTGTAAAGATTGCAACATAGTGTGTGACGGAAAAGTTGAGAGCAAGATGCGAGCAAAGGGACAATAGGAGAGTTTGAATTAAAGATAAAGAAATGACACGAGATAATGTGCCTAGAATGTTACAAGTTGAGTAAAGGGGATTATAAGATGATTTAAGCAAGATGATCGAACTAGTTTGGTTACTAAAGAGGGTGAATTTATATGTCAAATTCTTTCGAGAATCATACCGGTGATGATAGTTAAAGCGAGGGAGCGGCTATGTAGAGTTACTATATGAGGGGACTTCATTGCTACTTGATAACTAACTCCAAAGATAGAGACTAAGAGCAAAAGGTAGAGTGACGGCTAAGGTCTTTTAAAGGAGTCGAGAAGAAATACATGAGGCTGAAGATTCCAGAATATGGACTTCATGACAAACTTACCTCGCACTCTGCGGAAGTATGACTCTTCTAGGGTATTCTCTGTGGATGATGTCCAGGTAGCAGAAGAGCTAGCGTACGAGGAAAACCCTGTAGCTACCGGATCGTCAGGCGAGAAAGTTGCGTACTAAAAACGTGACTTCCGTTAAGGTATTGTGGCGGAACAATAACAGGGGGAGATGACACAGGGAAGCGAAGAGGAGATGAAGAATAAGTATCCCTACTTATTTCCTATGCCTACGGTAATCTAAATTCCTAGAGTGGTTATGTTGATTGATAAATAAAGCGTATGTGGTAGCTATAAAAGGAACTCCCCGAAGTGCCTATAAGACCTGTAAGACTAGTTTAACATTCGAGGACGAATGTTTCTAAGGGGGAAGGATGTTACACCTTGGAAAATTTCGCGTTATCAAGGCTTGTGGACGGCTTAGTATGAGCTCGGGGGAGAGCGAGAGTTACACAAGGATTATGGATGAAGATTATGTTATCTCGAGCATAAGAACATATATATGACATTTGGAGAGTGTATGGAGTAAATCGGTTAACATGATCACTCGATGATAGCCCTCGAAACCATGAGTTAAGGTGGGGCCCACATGTCAAAATTTTGTAAAGGATATATTATAAGTGATACAAGTAGTACATGGAAAGTTGAGCAAGTCCTAAGAAGGACCCATAAGCCAAATATGGACATAAGCCCTCCAAAAGGACGATTTAAGGAAACGTTTTCGGATGAGTTGACTTGGAGGGGCAAAAACGGCATTATAAGTTTGGAATTTGGAAAAACACCAAGAATAAAAGTTGTAGATAATTGAAAGATATTTCCAACCATAGGTCGTGGGCCCTCACACGATGTCGGAATCAAGAGTTATGGCCATTTTAAGAGCAAGACCCCAAGTCGCCAAATGGTTCCGCGGGCCCCACATGAATAAGTCGGTGGAACCGACCTAGGGGGGCTATAAATACCCCATCAGCCCATTTTTTCAGCATATTAACATTCCAAAGAGTCCTAGAAGCCTCTCAAAACATCTCCCAAATATTATAGTCCGATAAATCAAGAATTTGACAAGATTACGCCAAACTAGTCCGTGAAAGGTGATTGTTCTTGCTTCTACTTAAGCTTGGTGTTGGAAAAGGTTGATGTGGCTGAGTTTTTTTTTTCAAGTATAAGGTATGTTATTTATCCCATCTTTTATGTTGAGTTTATTTGAAGGTCTAGCAAGCCTTAAAAATGAAACTAGTCATGGAGAAAAGGTCATAGAGTGTTGTATTGTAGTTGTTGTGTTTATGGGCTGTTTTGAACGTGTTGTGGCCGTGTGGATGGACTGATTTATGCATATAAAAATGGTATCTAACATGGTTGGCGTGTTGATGAGATTATACTCCTTGATTGGGATGGAAGAAAGTGCATATTGTTGTTGTATGTTGAAAAACGTCGTGTGGGATGTTTATGGAATATGTTGGTATGAATAATAGTGTTGTTGATGTTGGTATTATTGTTGTTGTTGATTGGTTGCTGAATTGTAATTTTGGGCTAGGCATATAAACAGGGGAGATGCTTTGCCCGATTTTCGGCGAAATATAGAGTAGTTTGATTTGAAATTTGGAACAAGTGTGCAATAAAGAGTCTAACGTTAGTGTGAATCCTTTTAAGTGTAGGCTTACGAGCTTGGACGAATAAGCGTAGCTAATAAGAGGTGGGACGAGGTATGTAAAGCCTAACCTTTCTTTCTTTTGGCATGTCTTAGATGTAAGTAAGATATGATACGAGCCTTGGGGTAACTCTATTCATAAGATCCGAGCATGTCTACGATTCTTATTCACTTCTTGATGTTAGCATTCTTAATATAGTCGAGCTATGGTCCTTGTGTCTTTTGTATGATTGGATAGTAAATGTTGCATAAAGAGTTTTTATCCCTAAAAGATTTCATGTCGAATAATGTCCCTAACTTTCATAAATGGGCTCGGATTGCTTTGATACGTTCGTAGAAGATTCTATAATGAATAATGCCTAACTTTCATGGGCGGGCTCGGATTGGTTTGATACATGTTTACGATCCCTCAACTTTCTCTTTAATGTAGTTCTAATGACATTTAGAAAGAATTTAACATGACTATCGTTTGTAACCCGAGCGTTGATTACTTACTTATCTATTGAGTCTTAAATGATGATTTATATGCATATGGTTTCTCACTACTCTTGCTCGTGCACACTATTGTTACATCTTTCGCCGAGTCCGGGCCGGTTATGTCATCGTGCGCACTATGCTATATTCCGAAGTCCCTGATGTGTTACGAAGTATATATATATATGTATGATGTGATATGATGATATGATGTGTATGGCGTGTTGGCATATGATGTGTTCACGAAGTATGATGTGTTACGGGGAGTATGATGTGTTTATATATATGTGTTACGGAGTTATGTGTATTGATATGATGTGTTATTTACCAAGACGGGATCCCTCCATGTTCCGTCCGAGTCCCATAATGGGACACGTTATATATATATGCATATGCATGATGATTATTTCAAGAGTAAGTTTTAAGCATTTTGATTATTATATGATATTGACATGCATGATTTATATTTCAAATGCAAGCATTTGGTATTTTCTTATTATGCTCACTTTCTATACTCTTACTTCGGTATGATCCTATTTACTTGTATTTCATGCTTTACATGCTCGGTACATATTTCCGTACGACCCCCTTTCTTCGGGGGCTACGTTTCATGCCACGCGGTGTATACGGATGAGTAGAGGATATTAGCGAGAAGATGTTCCGGTGGATTGGCGAGCTCCATTTCCTTCGGAGTCTTTGCGAGTCGGTATCTATGTTATGGTATCTTGAGTTATGTTAGAGACTTTGCGGACGAGTCACGTATATAACATGTCAGTCTTGTAAGCGGCTCTGTAAGCCGATGTATCATTATGCATTATGTTACAGATTTCATATGATTACAGATTTTACTTGATTTGAGAAGGACGAAAAGCATGTTTTTTTTTTTTTTTGAAAAGCTAACATTATGCATGAAAATTCCCCAACTTTCCATCATCAACTTTTTAGCCCGAAACCAGGTATGATTTGAAACTTTCATAGAATAGTATGATTTGAAACTTGGAACAAGTGTGAGACAAAGAGGCTAACGTTAGTGTAAATCATCTTAAATGTAGACTTGCGAGCTCGGACGAATAAGCGTAGCTAATAGGAGGTTGAACGAACATATGTTAAGGCGCGTCCCTTTCTTTCAAAGGCATGATTCCTATGTTATGATTCCATAAATGTTTCCATAACCGCCTTGTTTTCAAAAGCTCGAAGTTCATGACTCTTAAAGCCTCTTGTGATGTTAAATGGAATATGTTCTATGATGATTGTGACGATGATGGTGATTCTCTTCTTTTGAAACTTCGAAGCTATGATTTGAGGGCAGTATGAGATTGTTGAGCCATTCCATGAATCCCTTAACTGTACTTATTGTTGATGGTCTCACCTCATGTTACTCGTTCCTTCGAGGTGAGATATAGCTATGATAACGATTCTATTTCCAATGCTACCTAAGTTCATGATTCTCGAGACTCCCGTGACATCATCGATTTCATCTTGCAATGGTTGATCCTTCAAGGATTGATATATGACAATGGTAATGCTAATGATAATGTTGATTTCATTTGTGTATTTTTATGTGTGTGTATGTATGTATGTATGCATCCCACCATTGCATCCCACCGCGCCAACATGGGGATAATACGCGAGTCCCGAAAGGGCCGAGTAAGATAACACCAAGTCCCTATAAGGGCGGGCAAGATAACACCATGTAAGATGCTATATATATATGTTTGTATATATATATATATATATAGATATATATATATATATATACCCGAAAGGGCCGGGTAAGATAACACCATGCCTAAGATGCTATATATATATGTTTGTATATATATATATATATATATATATATATATATATATATATATATATATATATATATATAATGCATATGTATGTATATTATATATGGATATGTATGTAAAAGTCTTTTTTTTTTAAAAAACCTAAGCATACGACATGCGCCTTAAAAGAGTATCCTTTTAATTACTTACTTTACGTTCATTATATTGTTTCCCATGTTCGATATTTCTTAATATGTTACTATTCATGCCTTACATACTTAGTACATTGTTCGTACTGACGTTCCTTCTTATGGACGCTGCGTTCATGCCTGCAGGTGTAGATAGACGAGATAAGGATCTTCCATAGTAGGCGCCTTCAGGTACCCGAGTTTTGATTGGTGAGCTCCATCTCTTCCCCGGAGCATTGCGGAGTCGAGTCTATATATATTTTTTTGTGATTAGAGGGTATGTCGGGGGCCCGTCCGACTTATATACTTCGGTCATGATTATAGAGGATTTGCGGACGGTTCCAAATACCTTTTAGTCATAGTGTGACGATAGTAATGTTGGCATCATGGGTCCATTGTAATATACTTATGCATGATATTATGTTCATATTTATCCTCTCGATTCTATTGTTTCCATTTGAGACATGAAGGATATAAGTTATAAGTTGGTTCGCTCAGTTTCCGTAAGGTGCCGGGTGCCAATCATGCCCTACCAAGGGTGGGGTGTGATACTCATTTATAATGAACGCATATTGCAAGGATTCATGAAAAAAGAAAATTTTATAGACTATTACATACCTCGATTCAAGATATCTAAGCAATAAAATGCTAACCGTAGTTTAATAGAATTTTATGCTCGACAAGAGTGATAACCATACTAGTACCAAACAACATGAAAGCTTAACAATTAAATGACTAGCGACCAACTCGTTATTCTATGATTATATGGCGTTTCTTCATGTCCTTTCTCCAGCTGAACTCTATAACAGCAACTACACATCAAGGAGCCAAATAAATAACACAAATAGTGCACAATAAGGTCAATCCACATGGTTCTCCATAAACCAATCACCGTCCCATTCAAAAATGATAAACATAACAAAAACAATCCTTACGACCTCTTCTATGAAGTAAAGAAGAAATACCATACCTCAAACACGAAGGGAACCAACCCACTCTTGCCCGAACTTATTGAAATTGAACAAATACTACACCCACAAGAGAGAAAAAGATAAGTTCCTGTGAATCAAAGTAAAACCAAAGAGAAAATTTTCTTACAACTTATATTGGAAGTACCTTGAAGTGGAGATGAGTTTTGGAGAGAACTTATGGAGAAATTCTTCCAAAGAACATGGAGAAAATGAGTTGAAAACGATGGGTTCTTATCTTATGAGAATCCCACCGCCCCAACCTGCTCACCTTGCCACCACCATCGAGTGTCGTGGTGGGCGCGTCACTCAACCCCATGGCTTTAAAAGAAAATAGGGGGTTTGATAAATACACACACACACACACAAATCTCCCCAAAGGATATACGTATACGAAAATAGTCTTGTATACATGTGTATATATGACTCGTAACACTTGTTTAAATAAATGTATCACACCCAAACTTGAAGTATATTGGAAGAAAATATCAGTGTAACATCACCCAAATATCCATGTTTAACCAATTGTAAATGTAACTTAATTGATTTAAACCAAGAAATTAACAATTTACAAGTTACGTGACTTCAAAACTTAATGTACGACTATTATATGCTCTAAATGCCTCATGACACAACCTTATTAAGATGTCGAGCACCTCTAGTCTTACCCCAAAAGTATTTAATATTTGGTTAATCTAATTTTTACTGCAATTATATATATATATATATATATATATATATATATATATATATATATATATATATATATATATCCAACTCTTGAACAATGTTTTTCATTTCGTTTAAACCTTAAATAATTTTAACAATTAATTAAATAATTGTTTCCCAAATCATCCAAGGTGAATTTTCACTCAAACCCCATGATTATACATCAATTTAACAAAGATTGATGCTAGAATCATCACCTATTCTATACATTGTGAGAATTCTATTAAAGAGCTATTGAAAAGAAGAAACTTTGGGATATCTTCATGAGGTAAGTTTCCTTGATTCATGCATCGTTATGGGGTCTATTTTGGGTTTGTGTATCGATTGAAAAGAGTTAGAATCCATGGGTGATTCATCGGATATCAAGAACATGAATTTGGTTTGCACACCCTAGTTTTTCAAAAAGAGGGAGTATGGTGGAATTAGATGAAAGTTCTAATTTTTATCATCCTAATCAATTTGAAAGTGATTGTTAAACCTCATAAATTCTGTTAGAGAGCATTATTTGCGGGATTTGAGGTAAATCTCTTTGAACATACTCTTCAACATTAAATATGATGTCATTGACAAGATTTTTTGTGTGTGAGGGACAAGCTCTCGTGGAGCCTTTATATTGTATTGTATCATCTACATGTAGTATTTATTTCCCCTATAAAGGGATGATTGAAATCTACTTATAAATTCTTGATCTATGAACATGTTTTGCCCCTATAAAACTTGATCTTGAAAGCATTGATCTTTAATGTATATTGCCCCATGAACAGGTTTCTTGGAATTGGAATTGATTAAAGATTTGAACGTGGTTCTAAATCGATTAATGGCTTGATAAACCATTATTAGAAGGATGATTAACATAATTCATAATGAATGATACGTCTTCCATGTTATGATTGTGATTTGAAAGTACGCCATGATTCTATTTTTTGTGTTTACCTAGCTACTCGGGAGAAAGGGTGTCTAATCGGATCTAGCTGGGGTAACCGTTAGGATTGAGCTAAACCTATTTTCACCTTCTTGAACAATTTGTGGACTAAAGTCGCATTTTTGCTAAAATCAGCACAAGTATTTTGACTTGGAAAACTCCTACTCACGGTAGTCAATAACCATGACCTACCGTCCTATAGGATTTACCCAAAAAACAACACTATGACCAAGAAAATAACATTTTTACAACTTCCTTATCAAACCTAAAGGACCTGTTTCTTCAACAATCTGCCAAAAGAACCTAGTTGTTTGGTGTGATATATTACTAATCAACAAAAGCCTATTACACAAAACTCGAAAAGGTTAATAGATGGGAGCCATAAAAGAACCGAACTACTACTAAAGAACTAGAGTGATAAAACTTGATAAGCTCGGGTTCTTTGTTGTTTGGATAGTTGCCTCTTCTTGAGATGAAGGTATTGACTGCGTTTACACTTATCTCTTTGTTGGAGTATTTGTAGTTGTGGCTTCCAGGCTCCAATGCTTGATCATGTTATGTATATATAGTTTGTATGAATGCCTTCGCGATTGAATCCAAGAACGTTTTGGTTTAATTAATTGTACTAGAAAACCAAACTTTTTTTTTGACTTGGATCGTCATTTCTTTCTATAATTACCCCGTGCTAATGAACTTGCCCTACTACAATGCTTTTCGAATGAATGATCAACTTATGGTATGTTTGTAGAATTACCATCGCACTCGAAATTCAACTCTTCCTTGGACAGGATTAGTCAATATTCCGCTTCTCCAATGTCAACATGAAATAGCTTGAGTTTCTAGTTCCGTAAGGACCAGTTCCTTTGAATGTTGTGACTGCCTCACTAAGTTCTTTGGAGATCTGATTGGATATCTAGTTTTTCAAATTAATTCCACCTTATATCTCCATTTGACTTTCTCGGGTACATTTTTTGTCAACTGAATCAAACTTAATAAGCCCATTATTATTATGATATTGTAGCTGTTATTGACATTTAGCCTTATATTATATGGAGAAAAAAATACAATTGTGAGTTTGTAGCCCAATTTTCGTTGCTTTATGCGGTTTAGGAACCTATAGTGGTATTGTTTTGTTCTAATTCTTTGGGAACTCTCTTAATTGGTATGACGATGGTTGTCCATGAGTTGGCACGTTGATGAACATGACTTCAAAAGTACAAACTTAAAGGAATGAGACACGACTTGATGTATAAAAGTGACTATTTCTTCATCATTGACTTATACTGAATTGTCATGATATATCACATTCAATTTGAACTGTTTCCTAATATTTTTTTCAATTATGCATATAAACTGTGTATTTTGCTATATGATTGTTGTCTCATAGACAATCACTTAGTACCAGTACTCAGGCATATCATTGTTGTTTTCGAATGTATATTTGGTAACAAAGAAAAGCAGGTTCGTGACGTTCGTACATATTAGGTGAACTTTCTGCTTTCCAGGCAAATTGGTGAGCCAACATGCTTGTTCGTGGGACCCATCTATCTTTAGATTTTATTATTTTCAGTTTCGATCTACATTCCTAAGTTAGACTACTCATTTATTTCTCTTAGAACCTCCATAAATGCATATCAATATTGTGGGTAGTTGTTGAAGTCTTTGCTAGACTTGTTGGCGCATTTTGCCTTGCTTAGAGGCTATTCAAATTTATGGCTATTTATAAAATTTCATTTTTCCACTTAAAAATGTCTTAAACCATAAAAGAGATTGAATGGGTTAGTAATTGTGAGATTGGTGGAAGTTGTTGTATCTCTATATTTTATAAGATGCCGCTAGTACGGTTTCTTAGCATCGGAAGCCGATTGCGCTAGGGTTAGGTTTGGGCGTAATACTGCCCATTCCGTCATAGTGAATAGTTGTTCATCAGAAAAATCCTCATTGATAACATTTCCTCATTGACGTGGTCCGTGTTCCACAATCTTGAAAAGTGATCTATAACTTGATATTATGTACCTTTACATTCCCAAATCTCAATGTCAAATTGAATCCAAAGATATCAGCCAAGGTTTTGCATCTTTCTTATTAAATAAATACCCGATAGATGCGTGATATGTGTAGGCCACCACTTTGGCTCCCACAAGATAGCAACAGAACTTATCAAACGCCCATACTACAACGCGCAATTCCTTTTTAGTGATTGTGTAGTTAATCTATGCATGATTGAGTGCTTTACTCGCGTAGTAGATATAGTGAAAGACTTTATTTCTCCTTTGAAAAGACATAGGCATCTCCTTTGAAAATACACAGGCATTACACATCTGAAAGGCCATCCTCTTGAATGCAAAAGTGGTGTAAGGACATGTAAATGTGGTTTACTCTTAGTCCTTAGAAGAAACAGTAATCTTATTATATGTAGAGCAACTATCAAGGAAACAATAGTATTCCTGTTCGGTAGTCTATCTAGAATCCCGTCAATAAAGGGGAGGGGTAACTGTCTTTTTAAGTAGCTTTATTCAGACTTCTATAATTAATACAAATACGCCAACATGTCACCATTTATATGGGGATTTTTCATTATTTTCATTAGCCACCACTAAAGGAGTTCTTTTTTGGGGTAAAGACTTGAGATAGGCATATTGTCACGACTCACCCAATTGCTCTCAGAGATAGGATGTACAATGTCACACCCCCAATTCCTGTTAGGGTGTGATGGGCACCCGACCCTTATTTAGGGCCGAGCGAACCCGCTGACTCACCTAATACTCATAATTTCGCTGGCTTTCAAATCATGACACAAATGTATAACGAAAATTTATCGAAGAACAATATATCTTTTGTTTTTCTCGAAATTAATGAAATAAAATCTTGCAACATATGAAACTTATAAAACAACGCGTAATAATATACCGGCTTACATAGCCATTTACACAACCGACATCTAATACCCACACAACGTCCGCAAAGTCTCTAACATGGAACATGAATTCATATCATAATACTTTGACTCGGCGGCAACAACCGGAGCTCGCCAATCCCGCCGGAACATCTCCTACTAATATCTTCAACTCATCCGGGTGTGCACAACGCGGCATGAAACGCAAATTTAAGAAAGGGGTCGATACGAAATATGTACCGAGCATGTAAAGCATGAAATATAATAAGCGGGATTATACCGAAATAAAGAGTACGGAAAAAATCATAAAACTTGCCTTTAAAAACATATATCATGTATACACATCCATAAATTCATCAAGTATGCATATAACGTGCCCATATATACGCCCCCTCGTGAGGGACGCGGTGAATAAAATCATCGTATACACATCTATATATATATATACGTACCCCCGGCCCCCTAGTGAGGGACGCGGTAGTAAAATCATATCATATGCATGTACATGTAACGTGCCGCCATCTCCATCATCAGGGACGCGGTACACACACACACACACACACCACACACACACACACACACACACACATATATATATATATATATATATATATATATATATATATATAATATACGTGCCCCGGCCCTCCATGGAGGGACGCGGTGAACAATGCAGAGAAACGTGCACGAATACATGCCCTGGCCCGGGACGCAGTGAAAGAGTGGCTACAGCTCGCACGAACGGAGTAGTGAGAAACCAAGTGCAAACAAAACATTTCCAAGACTCAATGAAGTAATCCAAACGGAGTGTCATTTAAAAGTCGGACAATAGTCATATCAAATATCTTTCGGAAACATAACATACATCAAAAACGTATTGACAAAACCATCGGAACCATAGTCATATATAAACCATAGGGATCATAGTATTACGCCAAACCAACCCGAGTCCGCCTTGGAAGTTATAAACACTATTCACCCTAGATCTTTCTACGAACGAATCGAAGCGATCCGAGCCTTTATACGAAAGTTACGGAAGTTCGTAGTTTCGGGATCGTTTAGGAAACAAACTCTCTTTGAAAACCAACTTTTATGCAATCTTGAAATCCTTTCATGTGGAAAAACATAAAGACCATAATTTGGCTATACTACGAATATGAATATCAAGAAACAAATATGGATCATAAATATGCTCGGATCACCGGAGTAGAATTACCTCGAAAATCGTGTCATAGCTTATTTTTTAACTAGGACATGCCAACAAAAGAAAAGTGAGCTTCACATACCTTAGCCGCTTCCTAAGCTACTCCGGACTTACGCCTCGACTTCTCACGATCTACAATAACATCAATAGGCGTCGAACATTAGCCATAAATATCTAAGAATCCAATTCCAACCCATTACTTTTTCTACAGAAATTTCGACAAAGATTTCCCCTATAAATCGGACATCCCCGAGAATTCAACTCGGCTAAATAAAAAACAACCAAACCAACGAGCATAATAACGATATCCATAAATAATTCAGAACGCATTCTAACCTCAATAATTCCTTTCTACACAATTCGACAACATTTCATTTATATTCAAATAAACTACATACGATCGATTCAACTTCACATTCACATATTCAAATGCTAATCCACAGATCATTTCACACAGATCCAAGAATATTTCAAGTAATCCGCACAATATTCAAATCAATCCAACATACAAGGCAACTAAACCTTCCTAGTCCAAGTAAACTTTCCATTTCTTTTCTTCCAAATTCACAAACTCTATTAACAATTACATATGCTAGCAACTTCATTTTCATGAATTCAAGAAATCATATTACACATTATCGTCCGATTCACTCACACAATTATAATTTCGACAACATTAAAACTTCATTTTACATCATAAATTCACAACGAGCAACATAAAAATAAGTCATTCCTTGTCTTACCAAAACAGCCCATTTCCGGCCATAACAACAACATAGACGGCTACAACGTCAACATCATCTTTTCATGCATTTCATTCATTTCTTCATCACATAATTCGTAACAACAACAACCAACATACTAAATAACATTAATTCATTTTCTTACCACACATGGCACAACTCACGGCCACAACAACATCACACCACCCATATATTTTTCATGACTTCCATTCAATTCTACACACTACAGCATACATAAATCATGCATAACATTTAACATTAGAGATTGGACCTCACCTTCTTCATCCACTTCATCCCTCGGCTAGCTTGTAGTTTGCAAGAAAGAGTGTCTTGCTTGCTTCAACACCCTCTCCATGTCGTAGAGGACCCTTTAATTAGTAGGAAAGATGGAAAGAAGGAGTTCTTCATGATCAATATCTCTTGGTTCACTCTCTCTCTCTCTCTCGGTTTTCACCATGGCCGATGGCCATTCTTGAATTTTCTCAAATTTTCTTGAAATTTCTAAGGCCACAAATAACAAAGATGACTTAATTGTCATCTTATACACATATATATAATTAATACACATGTCCCTATGGCCCACTCATGTACACGGCCACATGGCCTATTTTGCATGAAATTTTTAATTTTCATAAATCTCACTTTTGACCCCAAGTTTTCATGAAATGTTCAACCTCCATAATTCATCTTTGGTCCCGTATTTCATGAAGTACTAATATCCATAATTCCATATAACAAAAATCATAAGTGACTTATGCCTTAAAAACAAAGTCGGAGAAAATAGCCTTATCCACAACTCTTCGCAACCAACTTAAAAATATTCCGACGTACAAAATGCGAGATATAACATACAATACCTGTGTCAAGACATATTATCACCTCTTTCCTTTCCACATCTTTCATGATAGGATTTAGATGATGTTGTTGCTCCATACATGGCTTGCGATCATCCTCTATTAGAATTCAGTGAAAGCAGAAAGCTTGTTTTATTCCTTGTATATCGGAACCAATCTAACAAATTGCTTTTCTTTACTCAAGTAACACTTGAAATATCTTTTCCTTATGTAAAACAGATAATCCAGCAGAAATAATAACGGAAGAATGTTAGAATCACAAATATATGCATAGCAAAGGTGAGGAGGGAGGGGCTTTTATTCAAGCTTCAGAGCCTCCTCTATGGACGGTTTGTGACGGGGTCCCTTCGGCTGTTCAAGGGGCTCAAAAGGTATCCATCCTTACAGGTAAATGCATGATACATTAAGAATTTGATTTAATTCTTCAACTTCCTCATCTTTTGCTATAGAATCAAACAACATCATGCTCTCTCCAGAGGGCCCTCAAGATAAGATAAGGGATCTATCTCTTTTGCATCAGCGTCTACCGTAGCGATCGTCGCAAGATCATCATTGTGTCATAAGTAGTCCCATAGCTTTGTAAACATTAAAGGTCATCTCCTCTTTTTCAACTCTGAGTGTCATCTCACCTTCCATAAATATAATAATAGCATCTCCAAGTTCCAACAAAGGTCTCCCTAATTTCAGTGGTATACACTCATCTACTAGGTAATCAGGGATAATGAAATCAGCCAAAAATATAAACTTCCCTATTATAACTGGCACATCTTCAATTATTCCTTCGGGATAGGAGATGGATTTGTCTGCTAGCTGCAACACGATAGTAATCAGCTTCGGCACTCCTAAACCAAGTTGGTTGGATAGAGATAGGGGCCTCAATTTTATGCTTGCCCCAAAATCACATAGATCATGCCCGCCTTCTACATTATCAATTTGTATGGGGATGGTGAAACTTCCCAGATCTTATAATTTATGTGGAAGTTTATTTCACACAAGGGATGTGCACTCCTCAGTAAGTGCTACGGTTTCAAAGTTTGTCAACCTTCTTTTGTTAGCAACTAACTCCTTGATGTATATGGCATATTTTGGTACATCCCTTAAGGCATCCAGCAAGGGAATATTAAGGTGTACTTCACTCAGAATCTCCAGAACCTTTTTGAATTTCAACTCGTCTTGTTTCGGCTTCAATCTTTGTGGGAATGGAGGCGAAGGCCTTGTAACTAGAGTCATTTCCACTTTTTGTGTCTATTTTTTTGCTTACCCCACTTCTTGCGGTAGTTCTTCAGGCATAGAAGATGTTGGTTGTTCATTGACCTTAATGGGATTTCATGTTGATCCTTCCCGCTTCTAAGTGTTATAGCAAGAGCACTTGTAGTTTCTTTAGATTCAACTCCAATTTTCTCCTCCAATTTCTCTACCTTAGCCTCCAATATGGAGAAACATTAAATAAGTGTCACCATGCCTTGTTGTAGCCTCTCCTTCAATGACTTATCTAGTTGTTGTGCCTCATCTTTATGTTTCACTGCAAATAATGTATCTTGACTCTTGGTGGAAGTTTTCTGATTCATTCTCTCTCCCTCACTTGTGTTGCGAGTGAGAAGGGCCTAATTATCTCCAAAGAATCAACATCCTAAGATGGTAGAGTTAACATCAACGTCCTTACCCAAAGAAAAGAAGGACCATACAGAAAAGGATTTCCAGACCATCCAAAAGAATGCAAAAGCCAAAAAGATACTCATTTACGACCTTGGACCTAAAGAATACAACATATCTCCTCCTTCAAGATGGCCAACGAAGTGTAGGAAACCTTACAGACCACCCACGAAGGACAACCATGGCCTGGTCTATTCTCGTTGTGAGATTGACCATGTAGAGCATCTCAGAGTAGTGTTGCAAATCCTTTAGGATAGCTTATGCTAAATTTTCAGTGTGTGAATTTTGGCTGAAATTTTTTAGCTTTTCCAGGCCATGTGATTTCTTCCGAAGGCATTAAGGTTGTATTTTCATAAAATTGGTGTCGTGATGAATTGGCCCAAACCCACTTTAGCAATAGAGATAAGAAGTTTCTTGGGTCTGGTTAGGTACTACAGACATTTTGTCGAGGGTTTTCCTCTATCTCAGCCCCATTGACTAAGTTGAGGCAGAAGAAGTCAGAGTTTCTGTGCTCAAATGCATATGTGAAGTGTTTACAGGATACCAACACCGCTCCAATCTGAGAACCCTTGTAATTTATTACACTATTAAGAACATTCTCCATCCTGGGCATGGCTCAGCCAGGTCTTCTTCTACTACTAACACCTCTTCATCAGAGAAGTATGTTCTGAGGAGCTCGCATTTCTTGTCTACCAAGTTTTTTTAGAGGTGAAGGCAAAATCTTGACTATTGACGACTTTCTAAACCATATATATGATGTCGAACTGAGTCAACAACATTTTCCACTTGGCCAAATTTTCTATGGGCAAGGGCTGACAAAAGATGTATTTCAGTGGATCTAGTTTGGAGATAAGATGGGTGGTGTACGTCGACAAACCGTGCCTCAGCTTCTGGGCCACCCATGTCAAGGCACAACATGTTTTGTCTACCAAAGTATATTGGGCTTCGGAGGCTATGGATTTCTTACTTAGATAGTAGATGGCTCGTTCCTTCTTGACAATTTAGTCGAGTTCGCCCAACACCCATCTAAAAGCATTTTCTGACACCGATAAATACAGCAGGAATAGGCTTCCCGATCTGAGGAAGGCGCGGCGATGGGTTGGAAAGATTTCTCTTGATTGTATCAAAGGCCCTTTTACATCCTCAGCCCATTCTGTCAGTGCATCCTTCTTCAAGAATTTGAGGATGGGTTCACAAATCAGTGTTGACTGTGTGATGAATCAACTAATGTAGTTCAACCTACCGAGAAAGCTCATGACCTATTTATTAGTATTTGGAGGAGGAAAATCTTGTATGGAATTAATTTTGGTGGGGTCTAGTTCTATGCCCCTTCGGCTGACTCTAAATTTGAGTAATTTCTGGTAGGCACTCCAAATGTACATCTGGCCAGATTCAGCTTCAGGTTGTACCTTCGAAGTCTGTCAAACAACTTTTGTAAATATGTGAGGTATCCGTGCTTTCTCGCAATTTGATGATGACATCGTCCATATAGACCACAATCTCTCTATGGATCATGTCATGAAAATAGTAGTCATAGCTATCTTATAACTGTGTCGTCGGTCTTGAGACCGAATGGCATCACCTGGTAGTGATATACTCTCCAAGCCATGATAAAAGTAGCTTTCCCTGTGTCCTCTTGACTTATTAAGATCTGACGATATCCCACAAAACAATCCACGATTGATTGTAACTCGCTAGCTTCGCGCAATTGTCAATGGGTATGTGGATATTCGGGAGCAGAAAATTATCCTTAGGACTAGCCTTGTTCAGATCTCTATAGTCCACACATATCCTGATCTTTCTATCTTTCTTCGGCACTTGTACAATGCGGGCTAACTAGGTAGGATATTCGGTCACCTCAACTACTCTAGACTTGATATGTTTCTCGACTTCGTCGTTGATTCTGATACTCTAGTCGAGCTTGAACTGTCTTTTCATGACCCAATTCATGGATCTTGATGGCACCTACACTGTCCCCACAGGTAGGCGAACTATTTCCAAATCATTTTAATCATTTATAAGAATTATGCGGAAATAAACAGTGATTTAGCTAACAAATTCAAATAATATAAATGGCAAGTGCAGAAGCAATAACAACCCCAAAATCTTGTCTGGACAAGTACAAGAGCCACTATTACATAGAGACAAGTCTGATAGAAAGTACAAATCTCAAATATCAATACTATCTCAGGAATACAAGTAGATAGTTAAATACAAAGAAGAGTTTCTGGGTTGCGGATCTAGCCCAAAAGCTCACCCTAAAATCTCTATCAAGTAGACTCGGATCACTCTCGAGGACGGAAACTGAAACTAATAACAGACTCTACACTGAAAAGAACAGTACAAAAAGAGTAGCATCAGTACAAATAACAAGTACTGAGTAAACATCATAGGCCGACTAAGATTAGTACACACATATAAGCATAAAATCAACAACATAAGTAGATAGGCACATAATACCCAAACCAAGGTCACAGAATATCCCATAACCGAATAACAACCTAAGATGAAGCTTCTAAACCATAAGTCTGTCGAGTCATAATAATCTCAAACGATAATCACAATTCCAAGTTCTGAACCTAGGAAGAGTCACTACTCTGTAATTTGACCCAGTCCATAATCCGATCTATGCCACCATAATGATACGAACAAACCAGACCAAATCAAACGTGAAGAGACATATGATGATGTAGAATAAAAGGTAATGATGTGAAATGTAATGCACTGGCCAAATACCTCAAACCTATACACACATGCTAAAGGCATTGTTCGCACAATAGTCATTACCCGCGGAGGACCCATGGTGTCCATGTACCACTCGCTCTAGAATATACCTCAGAGCACGAGCCCATTCGCTCCGAAACCGACCTCGGATTGCGAGTTCACAAATAGAGCGCATCCTCACCCACTGTCAAATGTACCTTGTATATATATCACGATAAGCCACATCCTCACTCCCTGTCAGACGTGCCTTATATGCATGTATTGTATGCACGATGAGTATTCAAAATATGGTTCAAGTCTAGAACCCCAATATGAATCACCAACTCAAAAATAAGCATGATAAATCCATGAATTCAAATGCCAATACAAGTACAAGTCACAATGCCACAAGTCATATCAGGACTTAGATAAATCATCTCAACTATGGAATGAATCATACAAACCATCTCAATCAACATAAATAGTTTATGACACCTTTCACTTCCAAATATAGAAAGTACACCTCATAGCTAAGTCTTGTGTCACCAAAGTGCTCCATTTTCTCATGTATCGTCGTCAGTACCAAGTCACAATTCGATATAAATATATATGTGAAATGAGAATGTATGCCACACATGATATCATCATAATAATACAACACGATTCAGGCCTAATCTCATTATCCTGCCTTTCTCCGATGATAAATGACACCACAAGAGAAAAATGAGTGCAACACGTATCATAACATAGCAATTAAGGCAACAAGCCTAATCACATAACAGGGCAACAAGCCACAATGAACCAACCTAATAGAAACAATGTGAAGTCACCCCTATTTTGCTTTCCAAGGAGCTGTTGACTAATGACCTAAAAAATGCGATACTATCCCAAATCACCACCGTATGAATACAAATACACCATCACAAGGCGTAAATAACTGCGACAAGCCCACATAGTCAAAAGCCAAACCAACCTAGGTAATATCCAACCAGACATTATTTCTAAAGATGAAATCATTCTTTCTCCTATCAATTCTACACAATATATACGTTTCGCTAATCAAAGTCTAACTAAGGTGAGTCGTAACCTACCTCAATGCCGAACAGGTGCCATGAACTAATACAGTTGAGCCTTTCCTTTCCTCTTCAGAGAGTCTTAGAATAATTAACGTCTATCAAATATGAATTCTACGTTAGAATACGAATCTAAGAATACTCGTATTGCTATAATTTTACCCAAATTTCAAAAATGGATCCAAAATAGCCAAACCCGAGCCATAAGGGAAAAAATATAATTTTATTGAAAAATCGGGTTCAATTTGGTTAAAATAGTACCCTACGAGTTTAAACGAGCCCAATGATACCCATATTGCTATACTTTAATTTGAAACCCCAAAACGAATCCAAAAAGGTAACCCGAGCCCATAAGGGAAAAACTAGAACTTTATGTCAAAATTAGTTTACCCATAGCTTAATTTGTCTAGATCCATAAAACCTATTCAAAAAGCCATCATCTTGATCTTCAAAACCATGATTTCCCACTTTTCAACTTTTGGGTTCAGAACTCCAATTTTCCCCAGTCAAACTCGGATAAAATCGATAACCAATGAAAATAAACTTGAGAAAACATCAAAATAATGGTTAGATACTTACTCCCACATTGAGACAAGAACAACGCCGCGAAAATCACCTCAAACGGAGCTATAGAACTCAAGATATTCTCAAAATATGAAATTAACGCAGTCTGATTTTTTTTATACACAAAAATTTCCACTACAGCAGGCCAGAAGTCCACCCCAGCAGACCAGAATTATGCTACAGTGGTCTAGTGTCCACTACAGTAGACCAGAAGTCTGCTACAGCGGACACACTAGGTAATGCAACAACTGTCCGCACTAAAATGACCATAACTTCCTCATACGAAGGCGAAATGCGACGATTATTTTTGCTATGGCTTTGTAATTACGATATAGATGTAATGGTTCAATCGAAACATAAAATAAAGGTAGGTTGAACAATATGGTAACCTTTATGGCCAAAGAACTACGACAAAATATCTAATACAAGCGCAACACAACCCCAATCTATCTGAACCTCCTTGGAATCTCACCAAAACTTGTGGATAAGTTCGAAATCATCATACAAAATTGTTGGAACTTTCAAAACATCAACACAGGGTCATCTTGACCTGCTGTCGTCCATAGCCAACTCTAACTCTTCAACTTAACTAGTTTCTCCACTAATGACTCAAATCACACCGCAACCCTTCGGGAACAAAACAAATGACTCCACTAAGTCATAAATCACATTTTGGACCTAATGGAACTGTCAGAATTCAATTATGGGCACGTGCACCCAAAATTCTATTATCGGTCAAAGGTTTTTCACTTTAAGACTCTAGATTCCACACGTCCTACCAGAACTCACCCGATGACCTCGGGAACCATGTCGCTGATTCCCGTGGGTCAAAATTGTACTAATGGGACTCAGGGAAGGGTCAATGAAAGTAAATGGATCAGAAATTCTATAACGACAAAACGGGTCGTGACATGTCTAGTTTTCTATTTAACTAGAGCGAATCCTGGTTAACTGGTAACATATGGCCTGTGATGTCCGTGCTCAAACTAGGCATGTCGATAGGACCAGGCAAGGATATCCACATATTTCCTTAGCATATCTACCAATATTTCTTTAGGAGGGCCATCAAATGTACATTTATCCTGGTTTCTTTGATTGAGTCATTGTCTCCTATATTAATCACCTTGGTTTCATCTAGGTTGGGCTCTTGATCATTCTTATGTTGCTTTACTTCTTTAATGAGATGTTCAAGTAACATAGTTTCCTCATTGTACTCTTCATATCCCTCTTCATCCGTGCCACTTGATTCAATCATTTCACAACATGTCATAACATTAATGGGCTTACTTCTATTATTACTAAAAGACAAGGGTAAAGTGAGGTTAGATAAAATAGTTTATGTATGTAAAGAAAAAATGATCCCCTTTTTTTTTGATAAATTGAGGCTTTCACTAAATTCGTCAAAAAGAAGTACAAACTATGGTCCTAACTCCGATCAAAATTGAGTCATTTTTTTAGAAAACATCACAAGGGAATTAAAATGCAAATGCTTGGTAATCAGCCTCGTCTAATCCATACCAATTTTTTAGAAATTCTAAATTCATCTTCTTTAGCGTGGCACTTGGGGAACAAAAAACGGGAAAGAGGTCCAGCAGGACAATTGTTCACCCAAATCAACAGCGCGAATGGTGGGTGCTTCAGTACATTCCTCTAGGATCATGATGCAGCTTCCTCTTGGAACAACATTCCTATCCCTTCCTCTAGATCTTTTTGATCGGGCAACGGTATAGATTTGTGCAAACTCGTAGGGCTCGTCTTCTTCTTACGGGAGGCTTCAGAAGCTGCTTCGTCACTGGGAATATATCACGAGGCTTCAGAAGTTGCTTCGTCACTGGGAATATATCATGCAAATTCTTTTCCATACCTCGTCCTGGCTTAAATTTGTTCTGAAGCAAAGTGGTAGCAATTATCTTGTATATAGCCAGCATCAGATTTGTGGAGTAGTTTCTTCATAAGTTGTCCCTACCAATTCCACAACATGGAAATCGGTACTTCTAGGAATTTCCTCGATCACCGGGATGGAGTTATCGGGGTAACTATACTACCCTCCCCATGGATTACAAACTTGTTGTCTTCCCAGGTAAACTTGAGTGATTGGTGCAAAGATGATGACACAGCTCTGGCCATGTGGCATCTATGCTCTACCTAGTAGCAAGTTAAAACTGGTACTTATCCATGACTTAAAACTCAGTTATGAATGCAGCGGGCACCATTTGGATACACATATCAACTTCTCCAATGGCATCTCATTGGGCCCCATCAAAAGCTCTCACATTCCTGCGGCTTTGGTATATTTTCTCCATGTCATAGCCTAATTGGACAAGAGTGCACTTAAGACAGATGTTGAGGCCTGACCCATTGTCATTGAGCACACGAGCTACGAACTTTTCCCTGCATTTCACTGTTACATGAAGCATTTTTTATGCATCGCTCCCTCCTGCAATTCTTTTGGTAAAATGAATTTTGGTGATCTCCTATGATATGTGCTGCCATGGTGGTCAGATTCTCAATGCTCGTGTCTGCGAAGACGTGTGATTCATTCAATACTTTCATTGGCCCTTGGGGGTGTTGAGGGTAACTTAGCACTAATGCCAATACAGAAATTTGTGCTGGAGTTTTCTTCAAGTGCTCGATGATGGAATACTCCTTCAGTTGCATTCTCCACCAGAAGTCTTCAGCCGCACCTTTTGTGATCGGCCTTCATTGATTTCCCTCTATTCTCAGGGCATCTTTTTATAAATCATCGGGGACATAACATTTTCCCTAGCAGGTCATACCGTGGGCGGCTGAGGTAATGACGAAATCTTTCCTTGATGCCTGAGTGATGCCATTGGACACTTGGGCTATGATCGGCGCTTGGATCTGAATGTTAAATTGAGGACACTCCTAAATAGTTAGTGAAGCTACCATTTACTCGACAGTCCTGGGAGGTACTCGAGCCAAAGGCTTGCATATGGTCTAATCCTCTCCTCTTTCGATCATCTAAATGGATATGTTGCCATGATTTGGCTATGGGTTGATGTATACATTGGGAGTCGCAATTTGAAAAGTTATCTCTTTCCTGTTAATCATGTCTTGGATCTTATGCTTGAATGTGATGCAGCTCTTTATGTTCTGTCCAGCGATATGTGCAATTCTAATAGGCTCGATAGAGCCAGTTTCCTTGATTAGCAGGCTTTGGTGCGACTGGCTGAATCATGCCAGACGCACTCAACTTTTCAAACAATTGAGTCCGTGTTTCAACCAATGGAGTGAATATGTGAGGGGCATTTTCTCAAAGTAAGTACACAGAAAATTATATATAGTGGGTGGTGGATGGTTTTGGTAATTTGGTACTGCTGTTTGGTGGTTTTTATTGTGGGGTTTGGAAATTTAGCTGTGGGGTTTGGAAGGCTGGGGAGAATGCCTAGGAGCTTACTTGGGGAGTTTGAAAAACTTATAGTGAAGGCACTTGGTAACTTGGTTGGGCATAGAACAGGGGTTTTATTATATGGAGCTGTAATTTAATTACTGGGTGATGGTGATTGGTAGATTTCGAGAGGTGAATATGACTTCTCTTGTAGTGTAACTTTTGGACAGGGAGTGTATAAAATGTTAGCCACGTCCTCTTTCTTCTTTCTGGAAGATCCCTCGGAGCTCTGATGGATGGATTTGCTCTTGTTTTGTAGTGTGGTTAAGCTAGCGACCTTTCTTGACTTGAGGCCATATTCTATAGCCTCTCCTATCTTGACCAATTCGGAAAACGGTCTTCCTTCCATGTCGAGCATTCTTTCATCGTATTCAGGTTCTTGCGAATCAAAATAGAGACTAACTCCTCTTTGCCTATGGGCGGTTGTACTCTAACGGCTTCGGTCATCCACCTACTTGGATACTCATAGTAATTTTTGGTGGAATTCTGCTTGACCTTTTCCAGATAGTATCGGTCTGGCTCTGTTTCGACATTGAACCAGATTCTTTCCATGAACAACTCTGGCATATCTTCCAATATGACCCACTGGCATATGTCTTATGTAGTGAACAATTTTCAAGCATCTCCATTCAAGCTCCAGCTGAACATCCACATGTCAAGGCTTTATTTATTTTGATCCGGACCAGCTGGTCATAGTATGCTCTTAGATGAGCCTTGGGATTTTCTGAGCCATTAAACATTTTGAACTTCGGTATTTTGAAGCCCTCAGGAAAGTCCAAATCTGGGTGCATGCAAAGATCATCATATCTCAGATCGGTAGCCTTTTGAGTGGTTTGTACATCTTGAGCGACTTGTGCAACCATATCTCACACTTCTTGCTTAATTAGCTCCTCGCGCTTTTCTTGTTCAGCTCTCCAAACCCGTTCCATCTCCTTATAATGGTCTAGTTCTTGTTATTCTGGAGAGAAATCATTTTGGGCCATAGGAGTGTGGAAGGATATAGTTGGATGTGTGGATCAGTTCAAAGGAACATTGGCATTTCGTGGACTGGGGAGACTGGCGGGGTTTTGGTGGATGGCTGGATTGGTATATGTGGGTTGGGGAGCTTGGTATGAAAGTGTTGAATGTGTGGTTTTGAGAATTTGGTTCATATTGGATAGTGGTGGAGTGTGGTAGGAGGTACCGATATGGTAAGGGTCAATGGAAGGAGTAGTCCATTTGTGTGGATTGGGAAATGCTGGGGGATTGGAGAGCTTAAAGATCGAAAGGGTGGTGGAAGCCTCCTCCTCTCGAGAGAAGCCTCATTGGCAGTATTGGCCAACTCAGCCTGCTTCACCTTTTCTTGGAGATCAGTGACTTTCTCCAGCAAAAGGGCGATGGGATCTTCGTGGTGTATTTGGTTTTTTGGGTCAGACAATCCTGAATATATCGGAGTGAGTTCATTCTTATCGATATTGTCTTCCGACATACTAGTCATTTTCTCTTTTCCTTTCTCACTGGTCTGGTTTGAAAGGGATGTTGTAGCTACTTTGGATCTTATGAAGTATTCCAGCGTGACACGACACGAATCCACCTCCTCTTTAAGAAAAGAAAAACTCAAAGGCAGATAACGTTAGTACGTTAGGTCATAATAAGTGACACAAGATATTCACACATAATCGCGAGTAAACACAGATAGTTGCAGAAAGTCATTAATTATGTCCAAACAATGATTAATCCATGTTCCATAAGTTTGGCTTTGTGTTGGGTAAGATTCTGGGATAGTTTTGGCTTTGTCCATTTTGAGTGAGGAATTATAAATTAATTTTGCATTAATTTTGCATTGTGCTGTTTTGGACAGTTTAACCAACTGCTCTAGTGTTGCTTCAAATAAGACTTCTCTTCAAAGTGGAAATAGATATTTTAATAATACTGAGATTAAGCCTTACGTAGACTGCCTATGTATCTCGCCGTGGGATATCAGACCCCTCTGTAGTTCGGTCTACACGAAAATATTTCTAAAGCCATTCTACCCAAAACATCCCCTTAGACCAGGCCCGATAAGGTTTTCATACGTATTCCCCTAAGGATATCAGGTCATACCTAGTTTCTTTTATAGGAAATGATAGACAACATTATTTTGATTGAACATAATAGGACACCTAAATCTACCCAAAGATGACCTTTCCTCGATGTCATGGCTGGTTGTTTTTGTCACGACCCAGCCCCGTGGGCCGTGACTGGTGTCCTAACTGGACACCCATACGTACCTACCTAACAGATCCGGCATGCCAAATAGCTAATTCCGATCAGACATACATAAATTCGTACAGATATAAAATACATCGCGCAGAAATATACGTACATAAACATAATTAGACTTGTACACTAGCCGCTGAGGCTATCATAACAGACAGAGTCGCAAACTCGAACATACGTACCTGACCAGTGACAACCCACAAACCCACAGACATGTCTACAGGCCTCTAACATACAGAACAGAATCAGAAGACGGGACAGGGCCCCGCCGTACCCAAATGACCATATATACAGAACATACAGACAACAGAAGATATATACCAAAAGTATCAGCTCCGGATCAAAGGGAGCTCTTCAGACAGCAAACCGATGTCCTACACTGGCGGCGTATCACGCTGCGCGTCTGTACCTGCGGGCATGTAGCGCAGCCCCCGAAGAACAGGGGGTCAGTACGGAAATGTACCGAGTATGTAAAGCGGAAACATAATATACATAATCATAATCAGAGTCGAATACATAAGTCATAACAGACAGAATCGGATTCGTAGCAGAGTCAGACTTACAGAGCGTACGGACAGAATCATAATATGTCAGATTTGAGGAAATGCGGCTGACGGAGGCACAATACAGATCAGAGATACAGAAGTGTGACAGACAGACTCTCAGACAGAACCAGATCTCAAATGTATGGCAGACAGAATCAGAGTCCGAATCAGACATACAGAATGTGACAGACAGAATCAGAGTCCGAATCAGAATTTCAGATCATGCATGCAGAGTCAGAAGCATATACAGACATACATATTCCATAATCAGATACAGACAGATCCCGGCCCTTTAATAAGGGACGCGGTAACAGAGCCCGGCCCTCGTAGTACGGGACGCGGTGGACAGACAGAATCAGATCAAATGCCATCCTGGCCGCCATCCCCATAATATCACATAATCAGATCATAATCAGATCATAATCAGATACAGACAGATCCCGGCCCGCACATCCGAGGGACGCGGTGAACAATGCAGTGAAGTGCACGAATCACAGACTCCGGCCCGGCGCGGTGAAGGAAGCATTGAGACATCCACGAACAGATCCATGAGAAACCATATACATACGGACCGACATACGTACTTAATGAAACCGAAATATTTCGGAAGGTAGGTCGATCAAAGGAGTCGATTATGTCGAACGAGTATCCGGGAATCGTCCCGGATGTCGATCGATATCAAGATTCGAAAGATAATCATAATACGTATTAGTTAGCGGACGGAAACATAATTAAAAGTACCCATGAAAAACGAACAGAAACAAATCGATTTGGGCCATACAGGGAGTATCAGGGTTTTGTGGGCCCACCTCGGACCCGATCACGATGATATACATAAATAATAGATAATAATCCTAGGGAGTCGTCCAATAATCATTATAAGGTGTTCCAACTCCGTTTATGGAAGTTACATACATATAGTTTGTTTCGTCGACAGAAGGTAAAGGAATAATTCAACCTTATTGAATGATCTCAAGCTATTTTCAATCTTGGATTGTGAGTCGCAGAAGTGCAATCAAGGCTCGCTTCCAAGCCTGTTACAGTCAGAACATGCCAAAGAAAGATAGGGAAGGCTTTACATACCTTGGTTGTGCCTTACGCTCCTCAATCTCAATTCCCGTTCCGTCCAAAAACTGCAAATGGTCATCTTTACCAGTTACTATTCATGCAAGTTAACATTTCAACTTTGGTTAAGCATTTGGCTACCGAAATTTCGGCAGCACCTCCTCTATAAATATGACACCCCCGAGATTCAACTCGGCTCAAAACAACCAACAACAACCCAACAACAACATCAATAATCACAATAAAACACAATATAGCACAACTAACCCACTTTCCAACATAATACAATAACTTCCATTCCGACTTCACATGTCCAAATCAATACCATCATAGTCACATTCATTACTAACTAAAATCGTTACAATGCCATTCGGAAGCTTTTCATATCATTCTCACCAAACATACATAAGGTATACACAATATACAAGTTTCCTACCAAAGACATAATTCACCCACAACTTCCAATCTTTTAACAAACATGTTCATAACTTATTTCTATCTTCCAACTTCATCAATGACAATCATAGTTTGCATCTTACTACTTTCATTCCACATTTACTTAAGTTACAATAGGCTTGCATGTTTTCCTACAACAACTTAACAACCAAATTTTTTTCCATAACAAGAACCATTATTCTTCCATTCATTTCACAATACACAATTAACATACTAATGGAATTTAATTCACATTCCATCATCAACATGAAACCACACGGCCACACACTATAATTTCCAACTTCCATGAATTTTACAACTTTCACTTCCAATACAATTTCTACCATAACCACAACTAGATTACAACATAAATTCAACACCAATTCCATGCACAACCATACACACACACACGGCCACATATCTATATACACACACACGGCCTACTTCCACACACCACACTTCCATCATCTTTATCTAATTCTAATCATTCTAACATGCATACTTATTCCATAACATAAAAGAATAGAATCCATACCTTTTTCAATCTTTCCTTCACTTGCCAAAAGAACACCTCTTTGCCTTAAAAATTATACCAACTTGTAGAGCACCTTGAGCTTGCTACTAATTCAAGAAGAACCAAATTTTTAAACTAGGATTGGAGGCTTGGAAATTTTCTTTTCTTTTTCTCTCTTCTTTCTCCTTGGGGCCGAATGGCTCTTCTCTTTTTTTTCTTGATTTTTCCTTGTGTTTTCTTGAAACTTCTACATACTAGCTCCCCTTTATAATTAATTAAGCACATGGAAATTTCATTAAAAACATGGGTTGGGCCTAGGCCATATGGCCGGCCACCCCTCTCTCCTTTGGGCCTCATTTTTCATTTTGTTTCTTTGAGCCCAATTGACTAAAATCTCGTTTTGTACTTCCCGAAACAAATTTCCAAAATTCCAAATTTGCCCTTACGCCTTTTCCATTGTTTCCGCATTCAAGTTTCCATAACCGGCGTACACATATTAAGAAAAAAAAATTCCAAACATAACCTTATTCCTTGTAAGTCAAGGTTACTTCCAACTTTCGAATACGCAAAAATGCCGGATGTAACATCCTCCCCCCCTTTAAAACATTCGTCCTCGAATGTTAAATTAGCCTTATAGGTTTTACAAACACCTCGGGGGGAGGTCTTCATGCCAACTACATACTTACACCTGATCGAAATAATCGTAAGAGCCTTCACTTTCCAAGTCCTTCTATCATTTTCCGATATTGCGGTATTGGGGCTGTTCGAAATCCTAGTCTAGCGATCCATACGATTTTAAATCGGATATAGGGTGAACAGAATATTTGTCAGAGCTGGAAGATCAAAGGTATGTCAGATGAAGTCGTATCCGGAATCAGAAGTACAGAAGCGTAGCAGACAGAATCGTAATCATACGTTATACCAGACAGATTCATGATCAGAACCAGACACACGACATGTAAGTATATCGGACGGGTTTCGTATCGTAGTCGGATGTACGGAGATGTATCAAATAGATTTATAATCGGGGTCGGACGCATAGAAGTGTGTCGACGGATATCCGTAATTGGGGTCGGACGTACGGAGGTATATTAAACGAAAACGTAATGAGATTCGAAGCACGGGGTGTAGTAAACGGAGCTTCACCGAAAGCAGGGACGCAGAAATATGGCATACAGAATCGCGATCAGAGTCGAACTACCTTTACTATACTTCAGAAACTTACGGAAATTTCCTTGCCATCCTACTTGCAAACATTTCCAGTCGCCATTCAAATTTGCTTTGGTTTCAGGACCGTGCGCTCTTCATTCTTCTCCGATCTCGTCTGTCTTAATCGGTGTGACCTTTTAGGACCTCTAATTACTCCACACATTCAAATTCCACTTAAGTTACCCCAAACTCTCATTTAGTCTCCATATCCAGATTTGTGAAAAAAAATTTTGACGTACTTCCCAGGGGGGTCACCCATCCCAGGATTGCTCTGGTCTCAGCACGCTTAACTTCAAAACTTCTATGTATTCTGACGCGTTATCGGTAATATCACTGCGTCAATTGCCTCACACGATCTTTGCCACGTAATTTAGGGCAGTTCAACGCCTTAATAAATTTTTCGGAAATTTTCGTAGCGGGTCCCACCTCGGTCCAAACTACGCAATTACTATATTGCCCTTCAGGATTCCTCAATATCTATTTCCACTTGTACTCATGATTATCCACCACCCGGGGTTTCTAGATTTATACTTATGGCGAGGACATCTCAGTCGCCCTTACTGTCACCGGATAATATTGTACAAAAATCATACACACATAGGAAATTCTAGGAAGCTCACATACTTATAAAATAATCAATTTCGGGTCCGACACGAGGCTGCCGTAGAGGTGTGTCCACCATCATCCTCGTCCGTCCTCTCCCTACCTACCTCGCCTCCGCTATCACTCGCATCCGAATCGGAGGGTATGGATGATCGGACAAATCCCGGCTCACCGGTGACCGCATCAAAGAGAAATCCGTAGCGCTCTCCGAGGTAGCCGGGCTACATGGTGCTCACTCTCGAAACAACGGCGTACCCCAGAAAATCCTCTCCTCCGTCGTCCCGAGAAGAAGGGCTCCGATGGACCTGCCTCATAACTATCCTCCTCCGTGGAGGTAAGAAGCTCTGGAGGGGTCATCGCCAAATCCTCCGAGATATCTGTGTCGTAGCCATCCTCCACGGAATCCTCTGCTCTAGAAATCGGAGACTCTGGAGGAATCGTGGCTGGGTCCTCCGACGGGTCGGTATCATAACTGTCCTCCGTGGGATCCTCCGAAGGATCTGTCTCAATCGAGTAGCTGGGGCTCTGCCTACTCGGCCCCGGTGACATCCTGGGGGCCTTCTTGGCACCCCCATCCCCCTCATCAGAAACCACCCTCTTCATCTTTATCAACCTACAATCACCTGCAAGGAGAGGGTCAGAAATAATCTCCCAACATGCTGACGCTGTTGCTCTTTTGGAGCCTCGCTGTAGACACAACAATTCGTTGGGAGGAACCATCCTATTACATACAGCTCTATCGCACGATCTAAGATTCCAAGAAAGGGTAACATAACATCCTAGATGTCCTGTAGCCTCCTGTTTATAGGTGTGGGGCCCAACACACCGATAAACAAGACTCTACTAGACACGGCTACCGACATTCCGAGGACCGACCGCTCGATACCACTTTTGTCACGACCCGGCCCGTGGGCGTGGCGGTGTCCCTAACGGACACCCATACGTACCTACCTAACGGACCCGGCATGCCAAATAGCTAATTCCGATCAGACATACATAAATTCGTACGGATATAAAATACATCGCGCGAAATATACGTACATAAACATAATTAGACTTGTACACTAGCCGCCGAGGCTATCATAACGTACGAGTCGCAAACTCGAACATACGTACCTAACCGGTGACAACCCACAAACCCACGTACATGTCCACGGGCCTCTAACATACGAACGAGAATCGAAGACGGGACGGGGGCCCCGCCGTACCCAAATGACCATATATACAGAACATACAAACAACAGAAGATATATACCAAAAGTATCAGCTCCGGATCAAAGGGAGCTCTTCAGACAGCAAACCGATGTCCTACACTGGCGGCGTATCACGCTGCGCGTCTGTACCTGCGGGCATGTAGCGCAGCCCCCCGAAGAACAGGGGGGTCGATGCGGAAATGTACCGAGTATGTAAAGCGGAAACATAATATACATAATCATAATCGAGTCGAATACATAAGTCATAACGAACGTAGAATCGGATTCGTAGCGAGTCGGACTTACGGAGCGTACGGACGAGAATCATAATATGTCGGTTTAAGGAAATGCGGGCGACGGAGGCACAATACGGATCGGTAGAGATACGAAGTGTGACGGAACGGACTCTCGGACGAGAACCGGATCTCAAATGTATGGCGGATAGAATCGAGTCCGAATCGGACATACCGAATGTGACGGACGAGAATCGAGTCGAATCGAGAATTTCGGATCATGCGTGCGAGTCAGAAGCATATACAGACATACATATTCCATAATCAGATACAGACAGATCCCGGCCCTTTAATAAGGGACGCGGTAACAGAGCCCGACCCTCGTAGTACGGGACGCGGTGGACGAACGAGAATCGGATCAAATGCCATCCCGGCCGCCATCCCCATAATATCACATAATCGGATTATAATCGGATCATAATCGGATACGACGGATCCCGGCCCGCACATCCGAGGGACGCGGTGAACAATGCGGTGAAGTGCACGAATCACGAGAACACGGCCCGGCGCGGAAGGAAGCATTGAGACATCCACGAACGTATCCATGAGAAACCATATACATACGGACCGACATACGTACTTAATGAAACCGAAATATTTCGGAAGGTAGGTCGGATCAAAGAGTCGGTTATGTCGAACAGAGTATCCAGAATCGTCCCAGATGTCAGACTGATATCAAGATTCAGAAGATGATCATAATACATATTAGTTAGCGGACGGAAACATAATTAAAAGTACCCATGAAAAACGAACAGAAACAAATCGATTTGGGCCATACAGGGAGTATCAGGGTTTTGTGGGCCCACCTCGGACCCGATCACGATGATATACATAAATAATAGATAATAATCCTAGGGAGTCGTCCAATAATCATTATAAGGTGTTCCAACTCCGTTTATGGAAGTTACATACATATAGTTTGTTTCGTCGATTTAAGGTAAAGGAATAATTCAACCTTATTGAATGATCTCAAGCTATTTTCAATCTTGGATTGTGAGTCACAGAAGTGTAATCAAGGCTCGCTTCCAAGCCTGTGACACTCGGAACATGCCAAAGAAAGGTAGGGAAGGCTTTACATACCTTGGTTGTGCCTTACGCTCCTCAAATCTCAATTCCCGTTTCGTCCAAAAATCGCAAATGGTCATCTTTACCGATTACTATTCATGAAAGCTAACATTTCAACTTTGGTTCATACTTGGCTACCGAAATTTCGGCAGCACTTCCCCTATACATACCACATCCCCGAGACTCAACTCGGCTCAAACTAACCAACAACAACCCAACAACAACATCAATAGTCACAATAAAACACAATATAGCACAACTAACCCACTTTCCAACATAATACAATAACTTCCATTCCGACTTCACATGTCCAAATCAATACCATCATAGTCACATTCATTACTAACTAAAATCGTTACAATGCCATTCGGAAGCTTTTCATATCATTCTCACCAAACATACATAAGGTATACACAATATACAAGTTTCCTACCAAAGACATAATTCACCCACAACTTCCAATCTTTTAACAAACATGTTCATAACTTATTTCTATCTTCCAACTTCATCAATGACAATCATAGTTTGCATCTTACTACTTTCATTCCACATTTACTTAAGTTACAATAGGCTTGCATGTTTTCCTACAACAACTTAACAACCAAATTTTTTTCCATAACAAGAACCATTATTCTTCCATTCATTTCACAATACACAATTAACATACTAATGGAATTTAATTCACATTCCATCATCAACATGAAACCACACGGCCACACACTATAATTTCCAACTTCCATGAATTTTACAACTTTCACTTCCAATACAATTTCTACCATAACCACAACTAGATTACAACATAAATTCAACACCAATTCCATGCACAACCATACACACACACACGGCCACATATCTATATACACACACACACCCCACCTACTTCCACACACCACACTTCCATCATCTTTATCTAATTCTAATCATTCTAACATGCATACTTATTCCATAACATAAAAGAATAGAATCCATACCTTTTTCAATCTTTCCTTCACTTGCCAAAAGAACTCTTTCTTGCCTTAAAAATTATACCAACTTGTAGAGCACCTTGAGCTTGCTACTAATTCAAGAAGAACCAAATTTTTAAACTAGGATCAAGCTTGGAAATTTTCTTTTCTTTTCTCTCTCTTTCTTTCTCTTGGGGCCGAATGGCTCTTCTCTCCTTTTTCTTGATTTTTCCTTGTGTTTTCTTGAAACTTCTACATACTATAATTGCTCCCCTTTATAATTAATTAAGCACATGGAAATTTCATTAAAAACATGGGTTGGGCCTAGGCCATATGGCCGGCCACCCTCTCCTTTGGGCCTCATTTTTCATTTTGTTTCTTTGAGCCCAATTGACTAAAATCTCGTTTTGTACTTCCCGAAACAAATTTCCAAAATTCCAAATTTGCCCTTACGCCTTTTCCATTGTTTCCGCATTCAAGTTTCCATAACCGGCGTACACATATTAAGAAAAAAAATTCCAAACATAACCTTATTCCTTGTAAGTCAAGGTTACTTCCAACTTTCGAATACGCAAAAATGCCGGATGTAACAGTTTTGGTCACAACCACGCATTTAGCCCATGGCCTTCTTAATGGTGATGAGGGGAAGTACAACCAAAATCTGTCTGGTATACACCAGGTGTTCTAGTTCAAACTTGAATGCTTGGAACTCTTCAATGTCATGCCCAGAAGCTTCTCAGTGGAATTGACAAATCCCTTGTCTATTTGGCCTATGGAGCGACTGTTTCCATGCAGTCTTAATAGGACGGATTTTTCCTCTGCTGGCTAACATATGGAAGATACTTGAGTACAATTCCTCCAAGATAGTGAAGTCATAACGCCAGATCTATGTGTCCCGTAGGACGCCTTCACTGGGAATGATTTGTTTGTGCACGAACAGTGGGTGAGATCCCCAAATATAACGAATTGTTCCATCATTGATCAACGTTACGATCCTTCTCCTAAGGGCTGGACAGTCATCGACGACATGGCTAGGTTGATTGTTGTGAAATGGGCATCTCTTATCGACATCCAACAGGTCACAAAATGGGAGCCTTTCTCTAGTGGGACTGATAATCCCTATTGATCTCATCGTCTCATATATTGTCGAGCAATGTACAGCCTCTGGCTCAACACGAAAAGGGTAAGTACAAGCCTTAAGAGACACCGCCCACTATGCCTGCGAGGCTACACAGGTCGGCACTTGAGTTATCTTAAACTCATCACGGGCTGCAACGGAAGATGCGGGTGGAACCTTTCTTTTAGGTGGCCTATCCTGTATTTCCCAAGATGTCTTAATTTCTTCCTCTCTAATGACACATAGATCTTCACCATGTTCTTGACTTCCTTTGAAAGGTTCGTATTGTAGTGCTCAGCTTCCATAGTTCCCTTTGAGGGACTCCCAACTAGGTCCAAGATTTGGTCGGCTTCTTAAATCGTTGCCTTAACCAAATTAATCTTCTTTTCTAGCCTACTGATCTTTTCTTGAAGTCAATATTCGCTTTCTCCCTCACTGACAAAGTCGACGATGGGCTTAGTGGCACTCTATCTATCTTGAGCATCCATGGTAGCAAGTCAACCTTTTCGTGAAAAAAGAGGGTTAGGCATTCAGATATATTTAGGGTTGGAGTATTCTTGGTATTTTTCGGTATTTAGTTGTGGTAATATGATTGTTGGATCAATCATATTTAGACAGAATGTATGAAAGTACATAGTCACATAATCACATAAGAAATTAAGGCAATTAAGTAAAAGATATAATTCACGTCTTATATCCTTTTTGCACCAAGGCCTTTTTAATCGTTTGAAATATGATTGTGCCTATTATTAAGTCAAACCATTGCCCCATAATCAAAATTTCATTAATAATAATATTCCTTGAACAATTACAAAAGATGATTTAGCCTAAAGGGTGCTATAATAAATATGCAAGATTATAAATCCGCTGCAGCTGCCTCCAGACATAGAGGATGGTCCCTTGCCTATTTGGTCCCTCTTTTCTCTTCGAAGGGTAGTCTGAATCTAAAGTTAGTCGACATTAGCAATGATCCTACCACACAACCCTTTTCCTTTAAAACTTATGGTGCAACCTTGACTATTTGTTCCCGTACCCATTTGTCGAGTTCTTTTGGGAATTCATTGGTAGTTTCTAACTCTTGAGTCAAATAGGCTATGGTAACCCTATTATACTCTATTTTCTCCAAGTATTTCTCATCCCTATCATCAGCTCGCCTTTGAATTAGGATCATCCTAAGCACGACTTTAGAATCCTTATCTTGAATCTGACGATAACGATTAGATTCAAAAGCGAAGGTGCCTTTTAAGTGTGCCGTTAGCCAATATTTGTAATTGTCGTCATATCTGGTGTGAAACCTATCTTGGGTGATGGTCTTAAGACCCCATATCAGTTAGCTGTTCCACTCTCGGATGATCTCCCTCGCAATTTGGATCCTATCTTCCTCGTATTCGACCACATTTCGACCCATGTTCCTAACTTGGGGTACCTCTAGTATTCTCCTAAATAGTCTCAAGACTCTAGCCAGCGCATAAGTGCAGAGCCCTTGAATTCCCATAAGTGGTAAGAATGGACACTTTCTACCTCTGACCACAACACTCTCGAAGAAGAAATCTTGGAACATCCATTGAATGTTTTCTTCCCTTAACCTTGAAAAGACTAAGCCCAACCCCCTCTTTGGTTTGTTCTCCAAAGTTTATGCATTGGGTTGCATGATCATCTTTCCTATCCAAGTTGGTTACAGTTTGAGGTCTCTCGGCTTTGCGCAAATTCTTGATGATCCACCATTACAGGAGAAGATTAAACCCTTGAAATTATCTATGATGGTTTCAGCATTGACCAAAGGCTGGGTACATATCGGCAAGGATAATGGGATTCAAGTCGAAGTATTCGGTTTCTTGATTTGTGGCAATACCATAAAGTATAGCAGGGGTAACCTTGCTGACACGGGTATCAATGGTTAGGTGTAGACCTTGGGGAAACCATGGTCCGTAATATGCATATGGTAAAGGCTAGAAGTTGTGTTTCTTCCCAAGCTTTGTAGGTCTGGAATTCTGCGAAATGGTTCATGTGGCCTTCTCTACTCCCCAAACAGCTATGTAGATCATGAAAGGCTATTGTTGGGACAAATATCCATTCAGCACTAGCAAGGGAAAAATTCCTCATGATTTCGGCAGGGGTTTGCTTATGTGGGATTATGAGATGGTTGTCGGGTTTCCTCCTCCTTATTATGCATGTACCATTACTGTCTATGCAATCCAGGATATCTTCTAAGGTCGGTGTCATTTATTTATCCCTAAAGAAGACCATTCTTTCACAATCCCAATACCTAGTAAGGACCTCAATCAATTTTCTACATCCTTTGGGAGACATTAGTGATGGTAGATGTCCGAGGTAGTCGGTGACCTTCCATTTTTGTTCTTTATCTAACTTAGCCCACTATATCTTCAATAATTCAGGAGCTTCGAGGGCCATGTCGAATTGCAGATTCGGACATATCTACAAAATAGAGCACGGTTAACCCCCTCCCCCCCCCCCCCAAACGACAATAGTTTAAGCACATTCGGCACAATCATATTTGAAATTAGCACATAGTGGGATGCGGTGTCTTCTGGGTCATAGACCTTCTTGACACAAAAGGAGGTCTTCTAATGGACTTAAATACGTCTCAAATATATAAGTCGTTTAAGGTAATCATGCGCTAAGTATAGGGATTTGGCTTCGCTCTATCCTAGGTAAATTATTGTGGGTTTTCCAAACGACTAGGGACTCGAGCAGACAACTCATTCTGAACTATTATTGATTGTTGGATGATCGCGAACCAACTATATCTTCAATGTGTTCCAAAGAAAGTATTTGGCTTTTAGTGAAGGATCGACCGCGAGCCCGCATCGTCGCCTTTGAAACCATGCAACTGTTTGCCTTGTGGTGAAAATATTATGCCATGAATGCAATGACATTTATACATATGAAATGTAAACACTTAAGCAAATATTACAAATAAAGTCACACATATTGAAACCCTTATGAATAGAACTCAGTTGAAATCCCTAGCAGAGTCGCCACCTGTGTGCGTAAACATTTCTGAAAGGTATCGAGTAAGGATCATAGGAGAGTAAGCACATATGTTAATTTCATATCTTTATAGAAAATCATATCATGTGTTTCCCTTCCTAAACGAGGTTCGATAGAACGAAAAATAATTGGTCTTTTATGTAACACTCCATAAACTCGGGTCAATCTGAGCTCTGTAGTAGTAGTTATGACCATTTTATCGAACATTGCCGATTCAGTGGAATATAAGCCTAGCGTGACACCCCGCGCCCCACTTCTGGAAATATTTTCAAAAGTATGAAAAAATAATCAGGCTCAGTAAAATGTGCCTAGCGCGACACTCCATGCGCCGCACAAGACCATTTTATGCCTAGGGCAATTTTTTTATTATAAAAGCCTAACTTTGTAAACCTTTCCCACTTTGTTCTAAACTGGATTTTTGGAGAGAAAACAACCCTAAGTCTTCCCTTAAACCTCTAAGGTAGGTTCTTACTAAAACCCCATGATTATTACCTCAATCTAATAAAGATTAACACTAGAATCCTCATCTATACTATAGATTGAGAATTTAAGGACGCTAGAAGGAAAGAATCGTTTAGAAATCGTCGAGAGGTAAGTTTCTACAATTCTAGTACAGTTATGGGGATTTTTTTGGGTTCACTCAAATACGTTTGAATCCATGAGTGAATTGTATGAAAGCAAGAACATGAAATTGGCTTTAAAAAATTTTGTTTTCAAAAAAGGGTGGGAATTCAAGAGATAAGGGTAAAGTTCTAATCTTTCTCTTCTAAATCAATCGTAGAGTGATTGTTGAACCTCGAAAGATCCATTTGGTAGCATTTTAGCGAGAATTGAGTTATGTCTCTTTTCAAACATACTTTTCAACCTCTAAAAATGATTTCTTTGGCAAGGTTTGTGTGCATGAGGGACAAACCCGCATTAAACCTCATGTGTATTATACTATATATATGTATTCGTGATTTCCCCTATCAAGGGAAGATTGAAGTTGAATTATAAATATTTGAACTTTGAACATGATTTACCCTATAAGGGATGATTTAAACTTTTTTTGAAGGTTTGGATATTTGAAGTGTTTTTCCCTACGAACGGGTCTCACTGAATTGAAATTTGATTAATGATTTGAGCATGATTTCTAAATCTCATAATGACACTTGATATACCCCTTCTAATGGGATGATGAACATAATTTATAATGAACTATTCCTCTTCCATGCTATGATTTGAGATTCAGCTTCCATCCCATGATTTTTTATTCAGTTAATATGCCATGATTTTTATAGTTTGTACTTAGCCTAGCTAGTCAGAATGAAGAGTACTCATTGAGGGTCGATAGCCCCGGTGTGGTTCATGCCTAGCCATTCGGGAGAAAGAGTCGTCATCGATGGTCGATAGCCTTGATGTGGTTCATGCCTAGCCATTTGGGAGGAAGAGTGGTCATTAAGGATTGAGAAATCTGGTATGGTCTTTTCCTAGATAGTCGGGAGGAAGGGTAGCTGTCGTGGATTAATAGCTCCAATGTGGTGCTTCTATGCAGTTTAGGGAACCATAAGTTGCCATCCCTTCACTATATTGATTTGGGCCTGCATTGGCATGTGTTAAAATTTTGTTGCGTGTGAGTGGCTTGTTGATGATCTTAAATTAATGAGTGAGATGACTTAACGTGATAAATGTTACAATAAGTTGAAATTGATATATTCATGTGTTATTGGATTTTACTACGGTTACTAGCTTACTCTATTTTTGGATTTCGAACTATTTTTGAAAGAACTTAAGGTAACGAGAAAGACTTATGGTTGCAAAGTTATTATTTCTTCATCATTGAATTATACTAGATATTCATGAGATGCTATCATTTGTTTAAACTATTTCTTAATACTGTTTTCAATTACAGTTATTACTTATATATTTTGTTATTGATTATTGTCCTAGAGACAGTCACTGAGTACCCAGTCGGCAAGCATACAATTGTTGTTTTTGATGGTATGTTAGGTAACTAACAAGAGCAGGTTCGTGATACGCGTACGGAGTAGGAGAACTTGTTGCTTTCCAGATTCATTGGTGATCCCACACCCTTGTTCGTAGGACACCCCCTCTATCTAGTTATTATTTTAGTTTTCAGGCTGCGTCCCGAAGTTAGACATTTATTTATTTATCCTTGAAGCTCCACAATTGCTCGTTGTGATGCAACGGAACTATGGAAATTAGTATCTCAAGATGCAAAGAACACCTATAATGCAAGGAATAATAGACTTATATCACGACGTCTTTTTCTTCTTTATTCTGATTTTGGTTTTCATATAATGGATCTTGGGTCGCGTTTATGTCATTTCCCCTATGAAAATAATCCAATCCCGCAAAGGATTGTTCATGGAGCTACTATCGAGATTCTTCGGACCATAATTCCTAGTATCATCCCTATGTTCATTGCTATACCATTATTTGCTCTGTTATACTCCATGGACGAGGTAGTAGTAGATCCATCCATTACTAAAAAAGCTATAGGATATCAATGGTATTGGAGTGTTTATAAGGTGCTTCCAGTGTTGTTCATATTATCGGATTCCTGTTGCACCAGAGTCAGGTTTGGAGCGTGACATTTTATTTGAATATTTGATGTTTACCTGCCCCTTTCATGTGATGTTGTTCTTATCATATCAAGCTTCTATGTGGTCTTGTAGAATTCCTTATCTAGTCCAAAATGTCAGTTTCAACTACATGAGAAATTCACATGTCATATGCTTATTCAATGAATCATCCCCACAAGTGATCGTCTTTATAAGAATCAGGTAAAATGACCTCATAAGTTAATGAACTGGAATTCCCCCGTAACCTTAATTGGGTATTGTCATGTATATACGATATATATTATGTAATATCATTGGCCATGCTTTTCATAAGGCCTGTTGAGGATTACACAGGTATATCATTAGTCGTGCTTTGCACGAGGCCCGTTGAGGCTATATTTATTTATGCAATCATTACTCGTGCTTTGCACGAGGCCTGTTGAGGCTTATACATGTACATCATTTCTGGGCTTTGCACGAGGCCCGTTGAGGCTTACTATTATTCACTTGTACTAGGACTTATATGGCTGACTTGTTTCCAAAAGAAATAAAGAAAGAACATAATGTAGGATCATCCCAAGTGCTTCATGAACAATCTCAGAACCTTGCTCCATATAGAAACTCAAAGGTATCATCAGAAATATTCAGAAGAATGTTCAGAATAACTTAAGTACTGTAAGACTTAACACGTGAATCTTTACGATGTTTCCTAGTTTTTGATATACTAATTGGTTATGTTTAAATTGTTTCTTATATGAGTTTCAGTATTTGCATATACTATCTTGTCCACCTTACATACGAGTACAATTCTTTCGGTACTCACGTCATTTTTGCCGGGGGTGCTATGTTCATAGTGTAGGTTCAGATGCACAGGTTGGCAAACTTCCTCGCTAGGAACTTACTGGCATTCAGCTGATGTGTGATAAGCTCCATTTTACCTAGAGCTGAGTTGAGTATAGCACATCTATTGATGTATACAAATTAGGGGTAGGCCGGGTCCCTATCCCGCCAATATGATAGTTGTACAATTTGAGTCATTGTAGAGGCTTCATAGACCTATTTTGGTAGACACTTGTATATCACTCATATTCAGGCCTGATGGCCTACTTACAGATATAGATTTACCAGTGGAACCTTTCATATGTCTATTCAGAAAGTTATATCATTAGATTCAGGTTCATAAGTATTTCTATAAGCTTTAAATAGATGGTTCACTCGGTCAGGTTAAGGCATCGAGTGCTAGTCCGCCTCAGTAAGGTTTTGGGGCGTGACAAAGAATCATCATCAAGATGTCCATCCTACCGTGGTGTCTTCATCTTCTCGAACCTGTCCCACCTCTTCTGCTCCTTTACGATCATAGTAGGCTAAATAACTGATCAAATTACAATACCTGCAGCAACCACCGAATCGGGGGTATGAGCTTCTATTCTGGTCTGAGAACCCTCTGGAGTAGCCGATAGTATGTCTGCCTGAGCCATACCCTCAAAGAAGCATAAAATACACACAAGATTGTCCTGAAGAACACGAGTAGCAGTGAATCCACCTAGTGGCTGGGCGGGTCCAACCTCGTCCGCCTGAACCAGCTCCTCATCTGGAACATCCTCTAGATCCGAAGAAACATCCCTAGAATAGGCCTCAGAAGCAGGTAGTGCTCAGCCTCCAGCTGGTACAGTAACATGTGCTCTAGCCTTGCCTCGCCCCACCACGTCACCTGCCTCCTTCACGAGCAACAATCCTGGCAGCGGGTATGGGTACAGTTACGGGCTCGTAGCCTCCAATTGCCTGTCAATCGTGTCCTCACCATCTGTGAGAGATTGAAACAAAGAAAGTTTTAGAACCCATTAGAATCAAGTACACACGATAAGGAATGAAAAATTAAAGTTTTCATAAATGTCCTATAGCCTCTCGAAGATAGGCACATAACTCATCGTATAGATCCGTAAGACTCTACTAGATATTGGTTATGTACTTCTTGTACTTGTGAAAACGATGAATCTAAAGCTTTGATATCAATATATCATGACCCAATTTCCAAAGCCATGAAGGCACCTATCCCGACCCGATAGGCAAACCATCCACAACGAGTAGACAATTCATACAAGTATAACATGTGGAAAATAAATAGCGCCATTTCAAAGTCATAATAAGTCTATTATAATAATAATACAAAAATAAGTACAACACAACTCCCAAAATCTGAAATCACTAGTACAAGAACTACTAGAGCAGTAAGACAAATCTGGAATAATATCCCAACACATTATGTAGAAATAGGAAAGACAAAATAAGCATAGAAGAAGAATTCAGTGCCGCATAACAGCCAGTAGCTCACCCTAAATCCTTCAAAGAAACTCCTCAACGAGCAGTGAAGTCCGAGCTCCGCTTGTGTTAGGAACAAAATGCACGCATACAAAAAGGTGTAGCAAGTGTAGAGTGAGTATGAGTAATTAATGTGTACTCAATAGCATTGTCGATCGACCCTACACTCTATATACACAGTACGATCAAGCATTGGAACTTGGAATCCACAACTATAGGAACTCCAATGACAGAAGAAATGTGAGCGAAATCAGCGTCTTCATCTCAAGAAGATGCAACTATCCCAAACAACAATGAACCCGAGTTTATCAAGATTTATCCCTTCTAGTTCTTTAGTTACAGTTAGATTCTTTTGTGGTTCTCACCTATTTTCCTTTGCAAGTATTTGTAATAGGTGTTCGTTTGTTACTAGGTTACTCTAAGTGGAGTATTCAGGGGACAAGTCATTTGGGTTTCATAAGGAAGTTGTAAACCTGTTATCGCTCCGGATTTTAGAGAAGATTTTGGTAAATCCTATAGGAAGATAGGTCGCGGTATTTGACTCCCTTCAAAGAAGGCGTTTTTCACGTAAAAATCTGTGTTGATTAATGTTATATTTCCGATGCTTTACCTTCTTAAGCAAATTGCTTAAAGAATCAAATACTTGAAGTGCATAGAACTAGCCCCGATCCTAAAAATGTGCTTGCGTATTAGTTGAGATCGATCAATAATTCGGTTGTATTACCAAATGGCTTGTATAATGGCTTCACTCTGTTTGTATTGTGTGCGATTGAAACTATGCCAACAAAGCATTTATGCGGCAATTTATATATATATATATATATATATATATATATATATATATATATATATATATATTTTTTTTTTTTTTAATTATTCTTACTTCTTATTTGTTATTTCTTTCTTTTTTAATTATTTATTTTATCAGATATCTACATCTTTGGCTAATAATACTAAATTAGTTGGAACCCATAACCTTAAGATCATAGTAACATCGAAAATAAAATAATAAAAATAATAGTAAATCTAGTTGGAGATAAAAATTGAATTTATCATTATAGTAAACTCAGTTAAAAAGGATGATTTTATAAAATAATCACCCGAACCATATCATTGACACCTCTACATCACATTGATGTTAAGCAGTTTTTTTAAATTCTCACGCCTCTTATTATTTCTTTACTTATGCAAGATTGACTTATTTTAACAAATAAAAAATTAAGTTATGAATTTAATATGTAAATATTCTTCACCGGACCATTATTTAATTTGCCTTTGATGAATGAATATTTCCGGCATGTATATGATTTTTGGGTCTATATATACATCACCAAAACGGTTTCATAATATAATGCACTTGTTTTATTGCAGCCATGGCCTTAGAGTCAAGAAAACTTGAGAGTTCAATAAGTCTTCAAGAGCTTTCAAAAGAAGCCATAATTTCTATCCCAAATCGATACCTTCACAATGATCAAGAACCTAATTCCCTTCTCTTAGAAGCCAGCCTTGCACCAGATATCCCAACAATTGACTTGAAAAATTTAGTCCTTGAGCAAACCGGAGGTCCTGAACATCAGAGGCTGCACTTAACTTGCAAAGAATGGGGAATTTTTCAGGTAATTCTTTAGTGATACATAAATTTGGTGTTTTTGCTTTAAATAATTCTATAATCTACATTAAGATTAGTGTGGTTGGTATGACGAAAGTCATTTTTGGAAAATATGTTTTTCATGGGTAATATTTTCTAGCAAGTTCTTTTCCACTGTTTGGGTTGATCATGAATAGGAAAAATATTTCCAAAAATAGTATTTCTTAAAGATCAATACTAATAATTGTAGCAAAATCGGGGATTCCTGTTGAAGTTTTTTGGTACTACTAATAATAGTATCGCGTAAGTATTAATCAAAGTAAACAATATGAAGTTAAAAGTTAAGGTAATTATAAGGAAAATGACTCTTACCCTAAATATAATACATGTCATTTTTCATCTTCTTTATGGGAGTAACAAACTACAAAAAATGGTTTTTTCGTAGCGAACATTTTTCTGAAAAATCCCTTCAATCATATAGCAACAAGAACAAATTATTATTTTTTTGGTTGTGATTGGGGGGGGGGGGAGGTTGGGGGGGGGGGGGGTTTGATGAAGTATGTGAAAAAGCTTTTAAGGCCTTGTGTATATTTATTTGTCTATACATGACATGAAATTAATAATAAAACATTACAGTTAGTGAATCATGGAGTCAGCTCTTTAATAATGGAGAAACTCAATTATGAGATTGAGGAATTCTACAGACTTCCGCCAGAAAAGAAAATGAGATACAAGCTTAGGGCAGGTGATTTTGAAGGTTATGGCCAAACAGCTATACACTCCCAAGATCAAAAGGGCCTCGATTGGGCTGATAGGTTTTTCATGATAACCAACCCTATTCAGAGAAGAAAACCACATCTTCTTCCACAACTCCCTCCTTCACTTAGGTCCTCTCTCTCTCTCTCTTTATATATATATATATATGTATGACGCAATGTGGGGATACAGGAATCTAACATATTTTACGCTACAGGGACACTCTTGAGGCTTATCTCTTGGAGTTGCAAAAACTTGCTGATATTCTTGTATTATCAATAGTAAAAACTCTGAAGATTACTAAAGAAGAAGTAGAAGAGATGTTCGAGGATGGGATGCAATCAGTGAGGATGACTTACTATCCACCATGCCCAAAACCAGAGCAGGTTATGGGTTTTAGACCTCATTCAGATGCTACTGGAATCACCATCCTTCACCAAGTTAATGGGGTAGATGGCTTACAAGTTAAAAAGGATGGTATCTGGATCCCAGTACACTTCCTTCCTAATGCCTTCGTTGTCAATCTTGGCGACATTCTTGAGGTTTTGCCACTTTGCCACATATGTATTACTTTGTTAGCACACAATTTATACGACACCCTTTCTTTTTTAGTAAATTTTTTAAAAATAACATCTTTTTATGTTTAGTAAAAATTCAATTTCAAACTTCTCATTTATCATTAATGAGATAATTTCTATCCATAAATTTTTTTATGACTTGTTTTAGCTTAAAATTAATAAATTTTAAAAAAAGTGTTTCTTTTTTTCTTAAACTCTATATACAGTCAAACACTTCACAAACGAAAAGAGTATTTTTGTTTGATGACCTAAGAAAAGAACACTTAAGCGGAGAAGGACATGTCAATTAAATTCTTGAGTTTGAATCCCTTATTCCTAGCTATTTGTAAATAGCCTTTTGAGTTTGAATAATTTCTTTGAAAGTCTTCATACTCTTTCCTATATTTCATAGAAAAATAAGAAACTTTTGGAATATTGTGGGATTAAACAAAAGAGGTGTTAATGTATCATAATGTCTTTTAAATATTGTGTTTTTAAATATCACAAAAGAGGAATACTAAGAATATTGAAATTAAAGAATTACTAAATATAGAAGGTGATATTCTTTTTTAAGCAAACTAAAAAAGATAGTAAGACACAAAAGTTGAAACATAAATAGTAAAAGTTAAACTTTTTTTTTTCTTTTTCCGGTTCGTTGCTTGATTTATCTCAATCAACCCCTTTCTCCCTCTGCAAACTCCTCTAAACCTAGCCTTTTAAGCAGTTTCTATTCTCTGCAAACCCCCTAATTCCTTTTGGTGATATTACCAGCCATTTCGAATTTCTTGAGATGGACAAGTTGGTGGCACACTATTAGGAACATAGGCTTTTCCCACCACAAATCAGAGAGAAATTTGTTGTTTTAACATGATTTTTTCCACCCCATTTTTACCGAACCAGCTCATTAGGAAAACGCATGGTGGGAAATAAGTTCCATTGAAATGTTGAGAAACGGGTTCCCATTGAAACGCTGAGAAACTTCCCAATTTTTCTGTGGGAAAACACTACTATTTTTTCTTTTCTCATTGATTCAATCAAAATATCTGTGAGAATAGCTACTGAACATTTTTCGATGGGAAAATAGTGATTTTCTAGTAGTGGCATATGCAATTGGCCTTTAAAAGAAAAAGACAATTTTTTCTTCGGAAATATATTTTGAATCAGTGCTATAAAATTCCTAGTGAAGTTGTATGAAAAATATAAAGTGGTAAAATTGATAAAAAAAATTTGTTAAGAATTAGTTTTCTGTCAAGAAGAGCCTAGTTAATTAAGCATGTATTTCCTTTTGACTTGAGAGGCAGGAAATGCACATGTAAAAGTTTTCATATTCCATGATGGTCAGCCATTTATCATGCTATAACCATATACAATAGATATGGAGAATAAGTTAATGACTTGAAAATAAGCTCGTAAAATAAAGTTAATAATTTAGTGGATGAACACAAGAAAAACATGCTCATAAAGTTTCTTTTCTTGTACTGGAAGCATTATTATATCCAAATTTAAAAATAATGCTACCACCTAATCCATTACCTGGACCACAACTACATTTTTTTATTAGAATAAAAACGTGTTTTCCAATGTCTAAAGTCCTGGCTCTCGCGGGATTAATAATGAAAGAATCCCCACGGTCCTTCTCGAAAGAAGACCTTGAATTAAATCGAAAGGCCTTTCAATTAGTACTCCCTCCGATCAAAACGAGTGTCTACTTAATTATGTGCACACCTATTTAAAAAATTCTAATGTAAAAAAAAAAAGTAAAATTTTACTAAACTATCACTAGTTATATAAGTGTTGGATTTGGTAACTTAACACTTAATAAGGAACACACTTTTTCAAGCAAGAAAAAAAGGCTAAGTTACACTCTTCTTGATCCGGAAGGAGTATCATATTGCAAAAGTGTGTTAGAAGACACAAAATCCTTCCCCCTTCCGTTTTTTGTTTTCTTATATCCATGTTTGGTTCAACTTGACTGCATATTTTAATTTTCATCCACTACCTTCCCCATTAACATAATTATCAAATAACTTTGCTCATCAAAGACATAATTAAATAGGAAGTAATCACCACCACCTAACATTTTTTTATCTCTCCTAAATTATCAAATTGGTATGACATAATTTTCAGACAGTTCATCCCCCTCTGTCCCGTTTGATACAAAAACATTTGCTAAAATCAAAAGATAGAGTTAATTTGTCTGAGATCAGCCAATTTTACTAGCCATAAATATAAATAGTTACGATTACGACATTAGAAGCACCTATTTAGGGTGATGATTCGACTACATTTTGACACGTCATAGTCTGCTTAGAAGAAAAAATCCAGGGAATCCTGTTGACTATCTTCATGATGAAAAGAAAATCATGAGTTCCAGTCACTTGAGGAAATCAAACATTATTTGGGAATTTCTTTTTCTCATTCTTGCTCTTTCTCTTTCTATAAATCAGATTATAACGCTAATCTAAAGTTGCAGATATGGAGCAATGGTCTTTACAAAAGCACAGAGCACAGGGTAACAGTGAATTCAATTAAAGAGAGGATTTCAATAGCCATGTTCTTTAACCCCAAGTTTGAAGCAGAGGTTGGACCAGCAGCTTCAATAACAAACCAGGACATTCAACCAGCATTCAGGACAGTGACAATGGAAAACTATGTGAAAGATTACTTCTCCCGTAAGCAGGATAGAAAGTCATTCTTGCAGCATATGAGGATTTCACAAGGCAAGACAGCACAATAGATCAGTATATCTTTAGTTATATAGTGATGCAACCTTATGTAACAACTACCTGGAAATAAATAAAGTTAGATTAAGTAAATAAATGATCAGTTTATTAGATCTTCAAATTTGTAAAATTGTTTCGATATATATGAAGTTGAACGTAAAATTTCTTTTTGTGAAGCACCCTAAGTTTTAGATGTTATATAGATCTAATTAACCTTAGTGATGTAATTAAGGCATCCCGCATGCTATAAAGGTCATCCAGTAACAGCGCAACCCCTGATTTTCAGTATTTGTGCACCGTGTCATGGTTGGAGAGATCATATAGGTTGGTACAATATGATGGTGAAAATACAATAACAATTGAAAAATACAATGAACAAAACTAAAATATCGTCAGGTTAAAACGCAGATATCTCGTCTCTTTAGGAAGATTGAAGCTCAATCCAGCAAATCTTTACCGGTCCAACAGTAATCTTCTTGACTTGTCCTCTCCATGATACAACAGCCCGACAACGTTGATTAACTCAAACTAATTTATAACACTCTGTAAATTCGAGTTCGGCGTGAATGTGTATGAATGTGACATTTTAGCCATATGAAGTCCTTGGCGATGATTTTGGGGGAAAACAGATGTTTTAAAAGGAAGACGCATAGTGGGGTGCGTAAGATTCGATGGAATCAACTAAATTTATGGTAGGTCTAACTTCTAGCTGGTATACGTGAAAATCTGTTCGGAATTGAATAAAGCTTAAAATATGAAAGTTGTAGCCCGTTGAAATACCTTTCCAACCATATGTGAACCAGCTCAATCAAAGCATTTTGCTAGGAGTTACGCCCATTTTACTGAACGTTAACAATTAAGTGAAAATTAAGGCGTGCGTGTCTCGCGGTGCGACGCGCCAGGATAAATTTCCTGGATAATTTTTTTTGTCACCATCAAAATTATACCGTGCCTGAAGCGGGCCATATCTCGGGCCGCGCCAAGCCATTTTATCCTAAAGTGATATTTCCTAAATTTTATAAAAGCCTGACTTCGTAAAACTTTTCCTCACTTCATTTTGGACGAAGTTTTGGAGAGAAAGCACTCTAGGGCTTCCCCAAAACATCCAATGTGAGCACCTACACAAATCCCATTGGGTATTACCTCAATCTAACAAAGATTAACACTATAATCCTCAGCTATTCCATAGATAGTGAGAATTCGATTCAAGAACTATTGAAGAGAAGAATCGTTGGGAATTCGTCATGAGGTAAGTTTCTAACATTCAAATATAGTTAGGGGGATTGTTTTAAGATTATATATCATTTATATATTATTAGAATCCATGGGTGAATTGTATGAAAGCAAGAACATGAAATTGCTTAAAAACACTAGTTTCAAAAAGGGTTGGAATTCACGAGAAAGTGTCAAGTTATAACCTTTGTCAGCTAAATCAATTGTAGAGTGATTGTTGAGCTTGGAATATCCGTTTGGTAGCATTTTAGGGGGAATTGAGGTATGTCTCTTTTTTTAACATACTTTTCAACCTTTAAAAAATGGCTTCATTTGCATGATTTGTGTGCGTAAGGGATAAGCCCACATTATGTCTCTTTTTTTTACCATATTTTTCAACCTTTAAAAAATGGCTTCTTTTGCAAGATTTGTGAGCGTAAGGGACAAGCCCTCATTAAACCTTATGGGTATTATATTATATATATGTATCCGCAATTTTCCCTTATCAAGGAATGATTAAAATTGAATTATAAAGCTTTGAACTTTGAACATGATTTATCCCTATAAGGGATGTTTTAAACTTGATTTCAAAGGCTTAGATATTTGATGTGTTTAGCCCTATGAATGGGTTCGGTTGAATTGAAATTGATTAAGGATTTGAACTTGGTTTCTAAATTAATTAATGCCATTGGTATGCCCCCTATTAACGGGATGATGAACATAATCCATAATGAGCGATTCAGCTTCTGTGATTGTGATTCGGTTAATAGGTCATGATATTTGTTGTTTTGTGTTTGGCCGAGCTACTTCGGTGGAAGGGTGTCACTATGGATCCTAGTGGGGTTTGCCTAGCCATTCGAGAGGAAGAGTGGTCATCGAGGGTCGATAGGTGTGGTTCATGCCTAGACATTCGAGAGGAAGAATGGTCATCGAGTGTTGATAGCCTCGATGTGGTCTTTACCTAGCTAATCGAGAGGAAGGGTAGCCATCGTGTGTTGGTAGCACCGATGTGGTGATTTTATACAATTAGGGAATTTTAATTGGTTATTGTTACATCGCGAAAATTTTGGATTTGTTGCATTATGAGTAGACTAACGTAAGCCTAAATTGGACATGAAGTCCTTATGAGATTAAGGAGAGTATTTGATAACTTTAAGCACGTACCATAAGATTTTGAAGTCATATGATTCGGTGTAATTAAGTTCGTCGAAGGAAGTAGAATGTAAGTCATGTTTGGGATGCTTTCGCGACAATTGAATTATACTTTGTTTGGTAATGACTTGAGGAGAAGCTATAGGGCCCCTTAGATGATTAATGAAGTGTTTAGTGGAGTGAGTTGATCCAAGACTTGTTCTTGTGTGATTAAGGTAAGTTTTTGCATCTTTTGCATATAGTTAAGGTTGTTTGGTTGTTATATCATGTGGTTGGAGGAAGAAAAGTGAAAATAGAGTTCAAGTATGAATTTGAGGATGTTATGAATGATAAGTTAACTTGAATTGTGATTCTTAGCATGTTATGAGTATAATCTTGATGTGGGTGATGCTAATGATGTTGGGGAAGCGTTGTATGTAGGTATATGGGGTGTTGTGTTGTAGCTATTGTTATGAATGAGTACGAAAAGGAGTTTTGGGGATTGAATAATGCCTAAATTTTATGAGGTCTCTTGATTATGGTATTGTTAATACTGTCATTGTTGTTTGGGAGTTGTTTTGGAATTTGGTAGAATAGATGAAATAGGGGAATTGCTGCCTAACTTTCGCTAGCTTACGAATTATACTAGTTTGAACTTAAGGGTGTCTTTGAAGCCTAACCATGGTATGAGCCCTCTTAAATGTAGATTTCTCGGGCTTTGGAGGTGAACGTTAAGTGATTGAAGACATAAAGGTATGTAAACTAACCACTTCTTTCTTAAGGTATGATCCCGTTGTTGTATACCTTAGTGGAAATACATAAATGTGTTCTATGACAACTTCATTCCTAGAATCACTAAAGCTCATAGTTCTTGGTACTCCCGGGAATCATTGATTCCATCCTATGATAATTGATCTTCTAAGGAAGATATAGTGAAAATGATGATGATGATGTTGCTTTTACTTTATGTAGTTCTATATATATATATATATATATTTATGTTGTAACACCGAGTCCTTGTTGGCGGAGCATGCTTCACACCGAGTCTCCTATTTGGCGGGTATGATATCTATTGTGCGCGCAGACTACTTGCGATTGGGTTTGAATAACACCGAGTCCTATTATGGTCGGGTACGTTACACACCGAGTCCTATTAAGGCCAGGTATGTTATAATGATGATGCTAATTATATATGTATGTATATGTATATATATGGAAAGTATTCTCCAAAGAAAGGGGTAAGTAAATATGATGAACACCTTAAGAGGTACAAATGGCTCTTCTATCTAATGGCTCTTCTATCTCATGTTATCATTCATGCTTTTATCATGTTATTACTTATGCTTTACATACTTAGTACATTATTTGTACTGACGTCCTTTTGTTTGTGGACACTGAAATCATGCCGCAGTGGACGGGGAGGCAGAACTTGACCCATAGGCCGCCTTATCGGACTGTCTAGAGGAGCTCCATTTGATTCGGAGTTGCTGCTGTTGCTACTATTCTTTTGTGTACATATATGGGCATGGCGGGGCCCTGTCCCGTCTTTATGATGATACATACCAGTCTTTATGATGATACACTCTCTTTCTAGAGGCTCATAGACAGTTATGTATAGCTAGATGTCTTTTAGCCTTGTCGGCTCATATTTTTGCATATCATTTTGCTAGCCTCGTCGGCTTGTGTACATATAAATATATGGGCATAGTGTTGATGTTGATATAAAAGTGCCTTAGCCCGATGAAAATTGTTTTATTGATGCATAGAGATTATGAGTAAGCCATGTAGCTCACCTAGATAGGATAGTGGAAGTACGAAGAGAGATGCCCGGTGGGTTAGCTCCGGGTGCCCGTCATGGGCCTCCGATTAGGTGGGGACAAAAGTGGTATCGAAGGCCCCCTTTCGTCCCTAGGTGTGTCTACGAGCCGTGTCGATAGAGTCTTGTTATGGTGTGTTGCGTGCCACACTTATAAACAAGAGGCTGCAGGCATTTAGGAATGAATGACCTTCTTTCTACATAGATCGTGCGATGGAGCCATGATATGAGGATTTCTTTTTTCTTAACCGTGTGTTATGTATTTCAGAGATGCCTGTAAAGAGAAAGGCTACGGCGGCCCGGGGGAGGGAAGACGGTGGCGAGGAAGGTGGGAGAGTACACCAACAAATGAAGAGGTGGGTCCCGCGATGAGGTTCCATCTCGGTCTTCCCTCGTTACTCGCCGGAGGAGCGTGAAGGAGCCTCATCCCCGGCTCCAACACCCCGGTTCCTCGCCGAGATGCCTTGGGCCAAGAGATGAAAGAGGCCGTTCATTTCTTTGACTCGATTAGTTGCCACTCGGCGGCGGTCGGGTCATGGTGATAGGGTTGTTAGTGTAAGAGCCCGTGATTTTATTAGCTTGAACCTTCCGAAATTCTTCAGGTCAAAGCCGGATGAGGACCCTCAAAGCTTTATTGATGGAATGTTGAGGACACTTCGGTAAATTCATGCTTCCGACATCGAATCGGTAGAGTTGGCCTCCTATAGACTATGGGATGTCGCGGTTCACTGGTATACGGTTTGGAAGTCTTCTAGGGGAGTCAATGCACCTCCCCCGATGTGGCAAGAATTTGTGAATGCCTTCCTCCGACACTACTTGCCCTAGAGGTTCGGCGGGCTAGAGCTGACAAGTTCTTGAATCTTAGGCAAGGAAGTATGAGTGCCTTAGAGTATAGCCTCCGCTTCAATTCTTTAGCTAGGTATGCTCCGGCCATAGTTGTTACACCCCATACTTTCGGAGAAGCACTTGTTAAGTATGAATGTAAGTATACCGAGGTGAAACAACTTTGGATTATGAGGAAGGAAGCATTATTAAGTATATTGTTTAAGTAAGGGATGAATTATGATCTTGTAAGTCGTAACCGGGAAGGATAACCTTGGCATCAAAGGACATGACCATTATCAAGTATGATTTATGACAAATATCATGTATGGAGAGTTTCGGGACCAAGTAACTCGATGAAAATAAGTTTATCGAAAATTTGAAAAAAAAGTTGGCAGAATTTTGGACAGAATTTTGGGTCAAATTTGGAGGGGTATATCTCTAGGTATATTAGGAGTTTTAAGGAGATTCAAAAGCCTAAAATAAAGGTCAATGAGTCTAGTTTCCAACGCAACAAACCGCTCGTCGATACAACATCAGAGTGGAGAATTATGGACGTTACAAGTTAAGTTGACAGAGCAGAAACGTGTGCTACAGTAACTGCTACAGTATCGACGTGCTACAATAACTGTTACAGTATCCGAACCGACTTTGGCATCTTATAAAAGGGGTTTTACCCCTCATTTTTCATCCAAAACATTCTCCAAACCTCCTAAAAATTCTAGAACTTTCCCCAACCTTCATCCACTAAACTTTAGCCCAAAATTAAGTATAATCCCCGAATTTAAGTTCGAACAGCTTATAGTTATGATTATAAAATCGTATAGCGATGAGTTTTGGCTCAAGTTCATGGGGGAAAACGAAGATATAGCAGTATTAACGTGAGTAAGGTATGAATCTCTTCTTATTAATGTTAGTTTCGGTTTATTTACGGTTATAAAGTTGTTAAATAGTCGTATAACGAGTTGGTTAGTTGTGGAACTTGGAAAATATCTTGTGGGATGTTTATGGAACATGATGGTGCTGGAAATGATGTTGTTGATGTTGGTATTGCTATTGTTGTTGTTGGTTGTTGAATTATCATTTCTGGCTTGGCATATAAACAGGGGAGATGCTGCCCGAATTTTGGCAGATTTTAAGGAGATTAAATTTGAAGGCTTAGGATAAGTATATAACAATGGGCCTAACCATAGTATGAATGGTCTTATATGTAGATTGCGAGACCGGAAATAGGTGGGAAAGCCGAGACGTGAATTTTCAGGTATGTTAAGGTTAAACCTTTCTTTCAAAAGGCATGATGTCACGACCCGACTAGGGGGGCCATGACGGGTACCCGAAGCTGACTACCGAGCACCACTCATTACGCTAATCATCATAGCCATCTTGGACACACATAATTTCCAAGGCAATACATAAATATACATAAGCCCTCGCGGCTGAAAAAAATGATATACAAAAATATACATTAATGTATCTATGAGACAGCTACTACCCACACATACGTATCTACGAGCCTCTACTAGAGTACTGAGACATAAGGATGGGACAGGACCCCGTCGTGCCCAAATATATACACAAAAGAATGTATTAACAAATGGCACCTCCGGAATAGTGGAGTGCTCACGCGGGTACGTCGAATAGCTCCTAAGAATGCAGCCGCCTCCCCGTTCACCGTGGGCATGAACACAACGTCCATAGAAAGAAAAGGACGTCAGTATGAATAATGTACTGAGTATGTAAGACATACACAATAACATGATAAAGAGATACAAGAATATAAGACAAAGAGGTAACCTATAACTGATTGCCTCTTAAGACGGAGTCATGCATGCTAACTCATGAAATAACCAACATCATAATATGTAAGCATATGTATGTAACTGCCCGGCCATATAGGTACAGTGTGATCATCATTATCCCGCGTCCGGGCCTCCCATGTCTGGGTATACATGTCATGCCGCCCACTAGTGGTGTCTGCCCATGCCATCTAGCCATAGGTATATGCCGCCCGCCTTAGCGGTGTCTGCCTAGCCATGTAGGCACGGTGTAATCTCATCATTATATACTTATCATAAAGCATGCATAGGAACCCAAGTAAAAGCTACAACCTCTATCGGGGTGACGCAAGGTCGAAAACCCCCCATTCCATTATGGAGTAGTCATGATCATCATGTCTTACCTTAAAGGAACTAGCATCATAAGGTGAGTCGAACAACAATGAACAACATCAAGGAATCATATAAGGATCATCAGCGTCATAAGAATATCATATCATGAGCTTTAGGGTCTCTAGATGTGGGTTCATCATCATCATTATCATATTCATAGCACATCTCTTATCTTTATCGTATGAGAAGCTCTTAATAATCATAAACTCATAGTTTCTGGGACACAAGAGAGTCACGAAAAGATAAAGGAAGTCATATTATAGGAATCTATCACGACCCGACCTGAGGGCCATGACGGGCACCCAGTGCTAACCCACCCGAGTACCTCTTATCGTACATTCGTATTCACATCTAGATGGACTACATAGATTACTCATGAATGCTATATATCGATAATGCTAAACTCATTGGGCCACAACACATTTATACCATCGTTAACAACTATGCCCACATCAATATACATAAGCCGACGAGGCCATCAAAATGATATACAAAATATAAGCCGACAGGGTTACAAGACATCTAACCATACACAACTGTTTACGAGCCTCTAAGAAGAGTAAGTAACATCATATAGGAAGGACAGGACCCCGCCGTTCCCATGTATGTACACAAAAGAATAATACCAAAAGTTGTAGCTCCGGATGAAATGGATCTCCTCTAAGTAGTCCCTGAATAAGAAAGCTATGGCTCAAACCTGTCCCCCTGGCCACCTGCAGGTATGACGCAGTGTCCACAAACAAAAGGACGTCAGTACGAATATTGTACTGAGTATGTAAAGCATAATCAATATCATAATAGGAGCATAAGATACAACAGAAGAAACAACATAAGATGGGAGATAGTAACGCCATCGTCATCATTACTTACTTGTCTTCCACAGAGACCTTCCATTTCTAATACGTGCTCATGTACATACATACAAACATATACATATATCTATATCTATGTCCATATTCTTATCCGTATTCATATACATATTCATATCCATAGCATACCCGATCATGAAGGTTCGGTGGTTTCACATACCCGGCTTATGATAAGGCTCGGTGATTATACATACAGCCCCTACCAAGGCTCGGTGGTATCCATACCAGTTGCGGTGGTGTGCGCGCAATAGATATCATACCCGGCCATATAAGCTCGGTGTTACATCATAGCCATACATACTTAGACACGTATACTTAAGAGTCCATAAGTATCATCAACGTCATTACCATTATCGTTTTTGGTTACGTCTATCCTTGGAGGGTCAGCTATCATATAAAAGATGCAATGGAAATCATGAAAGTATCGTGGATCATGAGCTTTAGTAGCTTTGGAGATAGAATCATTTGGAGGACATTATATAACTCATGAAAGGATATATATATATATATATAGCCAAGGAACCATGCCTTATTGAAAGAAGGGTTAGCCTTACATACCTTTTTGTCTTCTTAACTGTCTAACGTTCACCGTTGAAGCTTGAATAATCTACATTTAGAAGGATTCATACCATGGTTAAGCCGTAATGGCACTCTTAAATTCAAACTAGAGTAATTCATAATCTAATGAAAATTGGGCAGCATTTTCCCTATTTCGTCAACTTCCACCATATTACAAAACAACTCCCAACGACCACAATAACATCCGTAATACACTCATAATATCCAATCAAGCAATCACATTATACTAAGCCATCAATATTCACCCCCATGTTCAACTCATACTAGCAACTTCATACCCATTTTAGCATATTTTTCATATAACGCTTCTTCATCACCATTATTACCTTCCATAACATGGTTATATCAATATCATACTAAGAATCATGACTCCATATAGATTACTACTCATAAACATCATAAAACTTACATTTAGACTTCGTTTTCTACTTTCTTCTTCCACCCTAGTCGTTCAACCTCTCCATAGTCCAAATAACATGAAATGATCATAAAACTTACCTTTTATTGAGTAGGAATGACCCTTGGATGGAAATACTTCACTTGAAGAAAAACCCTAGCTTCAGTCCTTAAAGTTTTCTTGACTCTAGCAACCCCTAAGAGCTTCTTTATACTTGATTCCCTTGGATTAATGATAAGAGCCTTTGATTTCCCTTGGATTCTTGTATATGAAATGTATTCTAGAGACTTGGAGAGAAGTGGAGGGGTGTGAAAAATGAAAATAATGAAGTGGGATCACATTTATATACTTGAAAATAACTCAGTCTGTCGGGTGTTATACGGACACTTATATGGTCCGTATAACATTGTACGGTCCGTATAAGTGGCCGTGGTTCACCACCATGAAAAACATCTTTCCTCAATAAGTTATATTTAGGAGCCATTATACGGACCGTATAAAGTTATACGGACCGTATAAGTGGTCGTATAACTCCACTTCCCTGAAATGGTTTCCGTCATTTTGTTTGATCTCCAATCCTTATGGAACCTTCTTAACACTTGTTTAACACTTCATTATCGATCTAAGGAGAGTTACAGCTCTCCTTTAGGACATCATTACGAAACTTTCCAAAACACAGCATATACTTTGCCCTTCTTAAGGAACTTTCTCCTCTTACTTCCAACATCTTTGAAATCTTAACTAGGATCGTTAAATAACCTTTCTTACTTATAGAAACATCGTATTCGTCTCACCCTGCATTAGTCTATCTATCACATGACGATATGAAATTTTTCTGAGGTGTAACATTCTCCCCCCCCCCCCTTAAGAACATTCGTCCTCGAATGTTAGGTTCTCGGGGATTCTATAAAATTTTCGCCAGAGTTTCTCCTATAATGTGGCACTACCGTCCTACACAAAGAACCCAAAATACATCGCCTCACTGGGATACAACAACAACGACAAATACCATGGCCGCACACGACTAAGAAAACATCAAGAAAAGCATTACATACTTGAGGATAATGGCGTCTCTGCCTGAGTCTCCTATGAGGGTAAAAATAAATGTGGGTACTAGAATTTCATGTCTTCTTCGGCTTCCCAAATCATTTCCTCTCTATTATTATTCTTCCATAAGACTTTAACTGAAGCTACCTCTTTGGTTCTGAGCTTTCGTACTTGCCTATCTAAAATGGCAGGGGCTTCTTCATAAGACAATTGTTTAGTAAATTGAACATCGTATCGGTACTATTCTAAAAGGATCTCCACGCACATACGAAGCATTGATACATGGAAAAGCGGGTGAACGACTCCAACTCGGGGGAGATAGATCTAATTTGTAAGCCACTTTGCCAACCTTGCGCCTCGCACAAGTTCGATACTTGGGGCTAAGCTTCCTTTTGCCAAATCTCATTACGCCGCTTCACGGGCGCGCCTTTAAGAGTACCCAATCTTTCACTTGGAACTCTAAGTCACTTCAACGATTATCCGCATAGGACTTTTGACAACTCTGAGCTGTCAATAATTGATCCTGTATGAGCTTAACTTTCTCTATAGCTTGCTGGACCAGTGTTACACCTCGTAGTTTCGTCCGTTGAGATTCGTTAGGCTTTAGTTGTCCTAATCGTGAAAACAGGAGTTACTAGGATATATGAGATTACATGTTCCCATATTATGTTTATGGGGGTTTAAGCCCATGAAATGAGCTATGGAAGGATTTAAGAACAAACAAATAAAGGAATTGAGTTTGTGGGAACTTTGGTAAAACTTGGCAAAATTTTCGGACAAAATTTTGGTCCAAATTGGTGGGGGCATATCTCCTAGAATACGAGGAGTTTTCGTGTGTTTCTTTTTTCCAAATTGAAGTTCATCGAGTCTAGTTTCCAACGCAACAAACCTCTTATCAATGTGACATCTGAGTAAAACGTTATGGCTATTCTACGACGGTACCGTAGAGCGAGAGAAATTTCTGCGGACCATTTGACGGCCCGCAGAAAATTCTGAGGTCCGTCAAATTGGCACAACCCAGCGTCAAATGGTCACAGTGGCCCATATTTGACTGGGCAGTTCTACGGACCATTTTGACGGTCCGTAGGAATTTATACGGCTGTTTCGTCAAAATGAGAACATTGTGAGCCGGGAGTTTAAGTTCCGCTTTATATATTTCGTTCCATTTCATTTGGACATATTATTTTACCAAATCAGATCCAAAAGGCTCTCCAAAACCCTCTCTCTCCACTCCATAAACTAATCCAAGCCAAATCCAAGAGAGATTAAATATCAAGAGGCAAGAATCAAGATACCTATGTGCTAGAAGTCTTGCTAGGGTCAATAAACTCCAAGAATTCTTTGGAGATTGAAGCTAGGGTCTTCATATAAGTTGATAAGCTTGCTTCAAAGCTCATTCTTCTGAGAAAAAAGGTTAGTTTTCATACTTATTACATACTATCAAGAATATTTATTTGTTGAACAATTTAGGTGGAAGGAAAAAGTGGAAGATGAGTTAAATGTAGTTTTTATGAGGTTTTTGAGTAGAAAGCTAACTTGAGTTATGATTCTTAGTATAATATGGGTATAATATTGCTATGGAAAGTAATAATGGTGATGAAGATGCATTATATGAAAATGTGCTAAAATGGGTATGAAGTTGCTAGCATAAGTTTAACACAAGGATGAATTTTGAAGAAGCTAAATCGAATGTGAATACTTGATTATGATATTGTGGATAATATAATATGGATGCTTGGGAGTTGATATGAAATATGGAGAAAGTTGTATAAACAAAGGAAATGCTGCCCAATTTTCTCTAGCTTTAGTAAGCACGTTAACTTATAATCGTTAGCTAATGATGATGCAAATTCTCTTGAAGGTAGAAACGTGAGCGTTGAAGAAAGCAATCAAGCCATAGAATTGTTAAACGAAAGAGGTATATGGAGACTAATCCTTTCTTTCTAAGGCTTGACTCTGTATGGTATGAATCTTCCTATCTTTCTACAACTTCTCTACCTATGTATGTATCGGAGATGATGAGTCACATTATAAAGAGCTCGTAAGGATAAAGTTAAGAGGCATGTTATGAATATGATGATGAGCCCAAGCTAGTAGACCCTAAAGCTCATGATATGATGTTTCCACAAAGCTAATGACCTTTTATACGATTTCT
>NC_081343.1:6727075-6740391 GCF_029784015.1 Lycium ferocissimum | reverse complement strand
ATATGAGATAAAGATAAGAGATATATTATGAGCACGATAGTGATGACAATGAGTCTATGACTATAAGGAGCTACATATGTATGAGATGAAGAAAAGACGTAAGACACGAGTATGATAATCGATGATGATGAGTTAAGTCTAAAGAATCCTAAAGTGAGATATGATGCCCATGAAGTTAATGATTACGTATGGTTCCATTGATGCTTTTCTTGTGTACACTCACCTTAAAACGTTAGTCCCTTCAAGGTGAGATATGATGATTATGTAATCCATAATGTAATCGGGGGTCTACGACCTCATGTCACCCCAACTTCGCCATGGTTGTCGTTAATGTTCTAATGTATGCTTTAATGATAGACGTAGATTTTATTTATGTATATGTATGTAAGTATGCAACGGGCTTCAGTGAGGGCCGAGTATGCATATCATCGAGCTCGGGAGGGCTGAGTACGGATATTATCGAGCCGGAAGGCCGAGTACGAATATCATCGAGCCCGGAAGGGCCGAGTACGGATATCATCGAGTCCGGAGGGCCGAGTACGTATGATAACGAGCCTATATGGCCGGGTACGTGGCTGTACTGCATTGTAAATTATTGTATATGTAAGCATGTGGATGTAACAAGTGTATCTTTAGAGGAATAAAGGGGTAAGTACGTATGGCGAATGTTTAAAAAGGTATTATGAGAAATGAAATGCTTCTTTATGCTCCTATCATGTATTACTATTGTTGATTCCTTACATACTCGCGGACAATGTTCGTACTGACGTCCGTTTTCTTTGGACGCTGTGCTCATGCCCACAGGTAGACAGGGAGGCAACCCGGATTCATAGGAGCTACCAGCAGACCTTGAGAGCACTCCATTATTCCGGAGGTGCCATTGCTTATTATTTTGTGTATATGTATTTTGGGCACGGCGGGGTCCGTCCGTCCATATGTCTAGTACTCTAGAGAGGCTCGTAGATACGTATGTACGGGTAGTATGGTCTCACATTTTCCCATCGTATGTGTATATGTATTATTTCGATAGCCGAAGGGCTTATGTATATAAAGTGAATATGTTTTAAATAAAAAAATAGTTTCTTTCTATGATTATGAATGATAAGAAATATGAATGAAGGTAGGATAAGTAATAGAATGAGTGGTGCTCGGTGGTTAGCTCCGGGTACCCGTCATGGCCCTAATCGGGTCGTGACAACTGTGTCCGGCCCTATTAATTCGCCCTCCTATTTCGAACCACCCAATTGGGGTTCCGCACTCTCGCTCATATAAAGCCTCATAAAGGCCATTTGGATGCTAGAATGATAACTATTATTATAGGAAAATTCAATAAGCGGTAAATGATAATCCCAACTACCTCTAAAATCCAATATAGATGCCCATAGCATATCCTCGCAGTCCGAATGGTATGCTCTACCTTGCCCATCCGTCCGTGGATGAAATTCCATGCTAAGGCTCACCCGAGTCCCCAAACCTTCTTGGAAAGATTTTCAAAAATTTGTTGTAAATTGAGTCCCTCATCTGAGATAATAGATATTGGAACACCATGAAGCCGCACTATCTCTTGAACATAAAGCTTTGCATAATCTTCCGCTACATATGCAATCTTGATTTGTAAGAAATGAGCCGACCTCGTAAGTCTATCCACAATCACCCATATAGAATCATACTTACGTCGGGGAACGGGTAAGCTCGTAATGAAGTCCATGTTAATTACTTTCCATTTCCCAGTTGGAATTTCTATGGCTTGCAACAATCCGCCCGGCTTTTGCTTCTCGATTTTCACTTGCTGACAGTTAGGACATTAAGCTAAAAATTCGCTATATCTTTCTTCATCCCATTCCACCAATATATAGATTTAAGACCATGATACATTTTCATTGCTCCGGGTGGACGGAATAACGGGAGCAACGAGCTTCTCTCAATATTTGGTGGCGTAATCCCGCAACATCAGAACACATAACCTCGCCTCGAATCGGAGAACTCCATCTCCAAAATCTCGGGCAGTGACTTCTCGGCACTTTGAGGGAGGGTATTTTCGTAATGAATTAGCATGGGATCTTCGTATTGTTGCTCTTTCCTTCCACTACTAATGACAAAGTCGACTCGAATGGTAGCTCCTTTGCTACCGAGTCCACTACCTCGAACTCTAGGCTAGCTAGCGGGACTTACGAGCGATATCTCTCTTTTCTCGGCTACACATCGCATAAACTTCCCATGGATCTATGGCCAGAGTATTGCCACAACATTTGCTTTTCCTGTGATGATACAAGATGTCAACATCATAGTCTTTCAATAATTCCAACCGCCGCTCGTTGCAAATTCAATTCTTTTCTTTCTTGAAGATATATTGAATGCTCTTATGATCCATATAAATATCCACATGGACACCATACAAATAATGTATCCGCGTCACAAGGTACGAATCAACGCAGCCCATTTAAGATCGTGGGTTGGATAATTTTTCTCATGTTTAAAGTAGCTGTCTCGAAGCATACACAATCACCTACCATGTTGCATCAACACACAAACGGCCCAACGCACGAGCGTCTAACACACAACATAACGTCCCAATCCCTCCGGAAGTGTCGGATTTGGGGCGAAGTTAATCTATGTTTAGCTCTGAAACTACGTTCACAAGCATCTCCATCAAAACTTGGCTGATTTACGGGTTAACTTTGTGAGCGGTGCGTAAATAGAAGAAAAGCCTTCTACATATCTCCTGTGTGCGGCTAAGCCCGAAAACTACGAACCTCGTAGGTGTTATGGGCTTGCTTGGACAAGTCTTCACCGCCTCAATCTTCTCGGGGTGTCTACCCGAACAACATTATTTGAAATAATATGCCCTGAATGTGTCACCGAGTTCAACCAAAACTCACACTTAGAAAATTTGTCCAAATAATTGTCGGGTTTGAAGAACTCTAAGAACGGTACGCAAATGATCCGCGTGTTACGCCTCGACCTAGAATATACCAAGATATCGTCAATGAATACAATCACGAAACAAATCGGAAGTGGTCTGAACACATTGTTCATAAATCCATAAATACCTGGTGCATTAATTGAGACCAAACAACATTACTCGGAATTCAAAATGGCCATATCTTGTTCTCAAGGCTGTCTTAGAATATCCTTCTCCCAACTACTTTGATGATACCGGATCTCAAATCTATCTTTGAAAACCTCGCGCCTTGTAATTGATCAAATAAATCATTGATGCTGTGGAAGAGGATATTTGTTCTTGACCGTCACCTTATTCGATTGTCGATAGTCAATACACATTCGCAAGGAGCCATCTTTCTTTCGCACAAACAACATGGGTGCTCCCCGCGGGGATGAACTAGGTCTAATAAAGCTCTTCGAAGCAAGACCTCAATTGCCTCCTTCAACTGCTCAACTCTGCAAAGGAGACATTCTATAGTGATGAATAGATATGGGCCTTGTATCCGTAGCACATCAATAACAAAATCAATCCCCTGCTTTCGGGGAGGAGGCACGAAGCTCTTAGGAATACATCCGAAAATTCATTCACCACGGGGACAAATTGAAGAGTTTGCGGTTGTTCCTACGTCTTGAACCCGAACTAGATGGTAAATACAACTTTTGTGATCATTTTCCTTCCTTACGATAGGAAATAAACCTACCTTTTGGTGACGCGGTATTCCACTTTCCATTCTAAAACTCGGTTCCCAAAACCTGAAAGCTGCCGAACCATTTTTATTCTACAATCGACATTGGCATAGCAAGAAGCCAACCAATCCATGCCCATGATAACATCAAAATCCACCATTTTTGCTTTCATGTAGGTCAACCATAGTACGATGGTCACAAATCACGACTACACAATTTCGTATACCCGAGCTAGGCATACGGTTCACTAACGGGTGTAGACACCTCAAAGGGTTTGATCGACTGCGATTTGAACCCAAAGCCGACCAAGAATATATGGAGTAACATATGAGAATGTGGAGCCCAAATCTATCAAAGCATATACATGGCGGGAGAATACGGGTAATATACACGGCGGCGACATCGGGAGAAGAGACTCAAGATCACGGCGTCCGTCGGAGGCATAAATACGGTGTTGAGGACCGTTAGAACCGGGGGCTCTCCCCCTGCCTCTCATGGCTAATCGTTACGCGTGTGAACTCGGCCCCGTTGGGCGTATAGATGATGAAAACCGACTACCGATCCCGAAGGGCCGGGTCCTACCCCTACTACCAACCGAGGGCAATCGCGCATAATACGTGGCTCGCCAATCGCATTTATTAAAACCTGCGAACCTGGTTGACATCGGCCCCATCGTAACTTCCCACACTCGGAACATTCGTGGCGTGGGTGGCCCTCGGCACTGACCGGAATCGCCCACGGGCGAGAATCGAGAGCGCTTCAAACTCCGACTCGGCCGGGAATAAGTGAATGCAGTAAATCTCTGCGGCACCGCGAAACCGTGGAGGCGCACTAGTCATAGCATGGCCTCAAATGCCTTAGAAAACTCTTGTCTCGGCCCGCGCCACATACATCGCTCGTTCGGACCAAAGATCTAGCCTCTTGTTATATCTCATCATGCTCACGCTCACTTTTGTTGTTGGCTTTCTTCCAAATTACGGGCATGGGCACCGAATGCGTGAGATATCTATGTTGTCCGAAGGACGCAATCAAGCACCTATTCATCAAATGTGGCCCCAGGCTCCTCAACAATTTGATGCGCTCGATCACCCACATCCACAATGGCCAAAGGCATTACCTAGCCAAATAATTGAAGTGGAGAATATACTTCTGCGCACCATACCACTGCCTAAGATTCGGGAATTACCGCCTTGACTCCGCCGTAGGGTCTGCGGAGGCAAGTAATGTCGGAGGAAGGCATCCATAAATTCTTGCCATACCGGGGGGAGGTGCATTGGCTCCCAGTGAAGCCATCAATCAGCACTAATGAACCGCGACGTCTCTCGATCTATGGGATGCTAACTCCCGCCAGATTCAATGTTCGAAGCATGCATTAACCGAAGTGTCCTCAACATCCCATCAATAAATTCGAGGGTCCTCTTCCGGCTTTGACTCGAAAAATTTCGGAAGGGATTCAAGCTAATAAAATCATGGGCCACTTTACACTAACAAACTGTCACCTTGCCCGTACTCTTGCCCCGAGTCCGGGCGGCAGCAATCGAGGCAAATGAATGGCCTCTTTTATATGCGGCCGGCTTGTCCGGTGTGGAGGTGGCTCTTTGGGCCCTTCGGGCCGAGGCTCCCTCATGCTCTTCAGAAATAGGCACTGAGTAGGAGGACTGAGATTGAGTCGCGTTGACTCGCCTCCACAATATCCATCGGGTGCTTTTTCGCCCCGTTTTTCTCGCCTTTGCCTTGCCCTTTTGAGGCTGCTCGTAGCCTTTCTCTTTATAGGTATTTTTGAAATACATAACACACGATTAAGGAAGAGAAGTCCTTATATCATAGCTCTATCGCACGAGTCTTTACAGAAGAAAGAAGGTCATTTATTTCTAAAATGGCCGCAGCCCTCCCGTTTATAAGCATGGCGTGCAATACACCTATAAACAAGATTACTACTTCTCAGACACGGCTTGTAGACACGCCCCAGGGACAGAACTGCTCGATACCACTTTTGTACGACCCGACCCGAGGGGCCGACGGGGCGGCCGAAAGCAACCCACCTAGGTACCTTCTTATCGTACATTCGTATTCATATTTAAAGGACCAGCAACACTCATGAATGCAATACATCAATAATTCTAAACTCGTTGGGTAACAACACATTTATACAACTATTAACAACTATGCCCACATCAATATACATAAGCGACGAGGCCATCAAAAAATGATATACAAAAATAAGCGAATTGGGGGCCACAAGACATCTAACCATACACAACGTCTACGAGCCTGCAAGAAGAGTAAGTAACATCATATAGCGGGACGGGACCCCGCCGTGCCCATGTATGTACACAAAAGAATAATACCAAAAGGTTTGTACCGGATGAAATGGAGCTCCCTCTAAGTAGTCCCTGAATAAAGAAAGCTATGGCTCAAACCTATCCCCCGGCCACTGCGGGCAGTGACGCGGTCCCGCACAAAAGACGTAAGTACGAATATTGTACCGAGTATGTAAAGCATAGTCAACATCATAAGTAGCATAAGAGACAACATAAGAAACAACATAAGATGGGAGATAGTAACGCATCACACACATTTACTTTGTCTTTCACAAGGACCTTCCATTTTAATACGTGCTCATGTACATACATTCAAACATATACATATATCTATGCTCCGTATCCATATTCTTATCCGTATGCATATACATATTCATATCCATAGTATACCCCACCATGAAGGTTCGGTGGTTTCGCATACCGAACATGACGAAGGTGCGGTGATTATAAATACCCGGCCCTACCAAGTCTCAAAGTGGTATCCTACCGTACCCGTAAGGTGGTGTGCGTGTAATAGATATCATACCCGAAGCCATATAAGCTCGGTGTTGTCATAGCCATACACACTTGATACACGTATACTTAAGAGTCCATAAGTATCATCAATATCATTACCATTTTCGTTTTTGGTTACGTCTATCCTTGGAGGGTCGGCTATTTAAGTAAAAGATTTAATGGAAATCATTAAAGCATCGCGGATCATGAGCTTTATTAGCTTTGGAGATAGAATCATTTGGAGGACATTATATAACTCATGAAAGGATACATATATATATATAGCCAAGGAACCATGCCTTACTGAAAGAAGGGTTAGCCTTACATACCACTTTGTCTTCTTAACTGTCTAACATTCACCGTTGAAGGTTGAATAATCTACGTTAGAAAGGATTCATACCATGGTTAAGCCTTAATGACACTCTTAAATTCAAACTAGAGTAATTCATAATCTAATGAAAATTGGGCGGCATTTTTTCCACCATTTCATCAACTTCCACCATATCACAAAACAACTCATAACGACTACAATTAAATATCCATAATACACTCATAATATCCAATCAATCACATTATACTAAGCCTTCAATTATTCACCCCCATGCTCAACTCATACTAGCAACTTCATACCCATTTTAGCACATTTTTCATATAACGCTTCTTCATCACCATTATTACCTTCCATAACATGGTTATATCCATATTACAATTAAGAATCATGACTCCATATAGATTACTACTCATAAATATCATAAAAGCTACATTTAGACTTCGTTTTCAACTTTTCTTTCTTCCACCCTAGTCTTTCAACCTCTTCATAGTACAAATAACGTGAAATGATCATAAAACTGACCTTTATTGAGTAGGAATAACCTTGATGGAAATCTTTACTTGGAAGAAAACCGAGCTTCGATCCTTAAAGTTTCTTGACTCTAGCAACCCCTAAGAGCTTCCTTATACTTGATTCCCTCGATTAATGATAAGAGCCTTTGATTTCCCTTGGATTCTTGTATATGAAATCTATGGAATGTTAGAGACTTGGAGAGAAGTGGAGAAGTGTGAAAATAAAAATAATGAAGTGGGATCACAATATATACTTGAAAATAACTCGACCCGTCGGGTGTTATACGGACACTTATACGGCCCGTATAAGTGGCCATGGTTCGACCACCATGAAAAAATCTTCCTGGGGTTATACGGACCCGCTTATACGGACCGTATAAGTGGTTGTATAACTCAAAGCTACTGAAATGGTTTCCGTCATTTCGTTTGATCTCCAATCCTTATGGAACCTTCTTAACACTTGTTTTAACACTTCATTACCAATCTAAGAGAGTTACAGCTCTCCTTTGGGACATCATTAAGTCAACATTAGCTTGGTACGTCACGAAACTTTCCAAACACAACATATACTTTGCCTTCTTAAGGAACTTTTCTCTTACTTCTAACATCTTTGAAATCTTAGCTAGGATCGTTAAATAACCTTTCTTACTTATAGAAACATCGTATTCTTCTCACCCCGCATTAGTCTATCTATCACATGACAACATGAAATTTTTTTTGAGGTGTAGTTTTAATCGTACCTTTGTAAAGAAGGGACTAGCCTTACGTACCTTTATGTCGTTTCTAGCTTTATCGACTAATTGCTTCTCCAATACTCACAATTCTACATTCAAGAGAATTTGTATTAAGATTAGATAACCGGAAACATACTCGAAGATAAACTAAGGCGACTAAGGGCTAACGAAAATTGGGCAACACTTCCTTAGTTTTACATAACTTTCTCCATATAATAACCAACTTCCAAACATCAATAAAAAACATTTTACAATATCATAACAATGATCTTCACCGAGCTATACATTCGATTCTCACAATTCTATTTCAAAGTCATCACCTAACTATAGATATAATGTAACACCATATTCATCCTTATATAATGCTTCTTTAACATCATCTATATCATTTATAACAAGATTATACTCATAACATGTCAAGAACTATGATTCAAGTCGTTACAATTCAAGAATACCTTATTCCACATATTTGAACTCCATATTCTACTTTCTTTCTCAATCAAGTCTTTTAACCATTCAATATTCTTAACAACGCTGGAATGATCATAAAAATCACCTTTGATTATGTAGGAATGGGCTTTGGATGGAAATACCTTATTTGGAGAAAACCACAACTATTCCGAGGAAATTTCTAGCTTTCGAGACCTTTGTTAGCCTCCTTGCACTTGATTATGCTAATATTGGTGTTTGATCTTGGATTCGCCCTTGAATTTATGTTAATGAAACGTATGGAACATACAGAGAATCTGAGAAAGTGGAGTAAAGATGTAAAATGAAAAAATTAGAGAATAAACTTATATTTATACTTGGAAAATAACTCAGCCCGATGGGTTTATACGGACCCTTATACGGTCCGTATAAGTGATCGTATTTCACCGTCAGGGAATTTCCCCTTTCCATAAGGTTATACGGACCCTTATACGGACTGTATAAAGTTATACGGACCGTATAAGTGGTCGTATAAATCCATTTTCCCACAAAGTTAATCTCGTCGTTTCGTTTGGATCTCCAATCCTCATAGAACCTTCTAACACTTGTTTAACACTTCATTGAAAATCTAAATATCCTCATAACCTTTCTCCAAGGTGTTACCAATCAATCCTTAACTCGATAGTTGCAAAATCCTTCAAACACAACTTATACTCACCTCTCTTAACGAACTTAGTCTCACTAATTCATATCACTTAAAATCTTATCAGATACCCTAAACTTGCCAAGTTCCTTCCTATAGTCATAAAGCTTCATGTTTGCCTAATCTTGTGTTAGTCTATTTTTACCGCGCAATGACATGAAGTTTTCTTTGTAACACACGCATTCCATGTTTTGATTCCGTACATTACATCCATAATATTTTTAATCCTAGAAATGCCCGGAGAGTCTATAATTTACGAAGATTCTTATGATGACTCCAATCCTAGAGATTTCCAAACCGAGGTTCTAGATGATTTCATGACATAGCGAGCGTCTTAGATAACCCCGATTATATTTAGGATATGTGGCCTCGTACTTATGCGAGCGTGCTCACATATTCTTGATTACGTTCAGATATGTGGCCTCGGCTTATGTCCGAGCATGCTACATAATTCTTGATTATATTCGGGATATGTGGCCTCGACTTATTTACAGCATCATTTAAAGTGAGACGTGATAGTGGTGATGATTATGGTAGTGATGAAGATCCTTATTATCTGAACGAACCCGATAAAATAAACGCATTCCAAAGACTATTCCTAGACGAGGCGTTGGGATATTCCGTATCCTTGACCTCTTAAGTCCCTAATGGGCATCCATAAATTGTACGATTTCATAACGATGTCTAATTCCCGAAGGGAAATGCAAGGATTCCTCACCTCATGCATTTTACATTTGATTTTCGAGTATCGAAGGAGATAAATGAAAAGGGAAAGAAGTTCCCGTTTTTAAGAAAGGGAAGAAGTTCCGTTTTGAATTAAAAGTTATAAGGAGTCTTTTGATGGTTTCCAAATATTCTCATGCATTTATATATTTACATACATGCACGATATCATTTCATAGGAAAGGGGAAAGAGCTAAGGCATTATATATGCAAACCATTGATTAGGCGAGTATACGATGATTATGATGCCAAGGGGCCATTATGCTATAATGCCGAGTAAGTGGTCGCGAGCGAGTAGCGAAGGCATGCATTATATATATATATACTCATGATGCATTAAAATTTGTATGCATGCATTATTCGGAGTCTTGGTTACGGTGTACGTATTGAGTCTATTACCTTTTTATCATTCGAGTCGAGATATATTATTTCGAGTTTTGTCTTACATACTCGGTACATTATTAAATGCGACGTCCCCCTGCTCGGGGCATCGTGTTTCATGCCACGCGATGTGTGCAGACGGACAGGAGTAGAAGACATTAGCTATAGGATGTTTTACGAGTTATCATTGGATTGGTGAGCTCCATCTCAGTTCGGGGTGTTGCCGAATCAAAGTACTTTTGTTATAGTATCTCGTATATGTTAGAGACTTTGCAGACAGTGTCCTGTGAATAGTGTGTGGAGATGTTGACAGTTGTGTAAAGTGACCATGTAGGTCGACGTGTTTATATGCAATGTTTTAAATATTTTATTGTGACCAAAGTCTTATACCGAATTAACGATAAGGAGAAGTTCTTGACTTGGTGAACGAGTTTTATTAAAAGGTTTTTCATGTTTCTTTGGACGGTTGGCGATATAATTCAAAGGTTCATATAAGATTGTAACTTATGAATAATAGTAGCATGGCACCCCAACCAGTGTGGTGTTGGGTGTCAGTCGTGCCCTCCGATTTGGGTCAAGAATGGTAGCGTATACGGGTGATCGAGCATGGGGTCGTTTGTGAGTGGCTTAGGCCACATTTGATGGAGAAGTGCTTGACTCCGTCACTCGGTGACGCATTGATATTTCGCATGCAAGCCTATGCCCGTAATTTGGAGGAAAGCCAACAACAAAGAAGCTTTAGTGTGCAGCATGAGAGGAAGTTATCAGGAAGAGTGATGGGGATTTTGGTCCGACTACGTAGTTCACAGGACAAAGATAGCAAGTATTCTAGGCATTCAAAGCCATTCCATGACTAGTGCACTCCACAATTTGCAAAGCCAGGATTTGATAGACTCTACTCACTCGGGGCCAAGTCGAAAGCTCTTGTAGAGCTGTGTTCTCACAAGGTGGTGACTGTGCGAGAGACCAATTTCTACCGCGATGTTCTCAAATGGGCAGAAGTTACACGGGGGCGGGCGACGACGCCTGGGATGCTTGTACACCCGCGGTCGCCTGCAATATGGCGCATGACTGCCCTTTAGAGGTACTAGAGGTACGGTTCAAGCCATTACAGTCGCAGCCTGCCTTATCATCTATACCCCCCTCCGAGGAAAGACTCGTCGTACACCAATTAGTCGTGATAGGAGGCAGAGGAGAGCTCCTGGGGCTCTACCAGTCTAGCATCGCATTTATGCTATGCCAGGACGACAGGATCTTGAGTCCTCCCCTGATGTTGTCACAGGTATATTATCGGTATTTGCTTTTGATGTATATGCATTGATCGATCCGTACTCCATATTTTCATATGTCACTCCTTATATCACGTCGATAGCGAAACCGTAGTCAGCTCAAACTTTTCGAGGTATCGACGCTCGTTGGTGATCCGGTAATAGCTAGTCGAGTATATAGAAATTGTATAATTGTGCATTTGTGATCATCGTACTATGGCTGATTTATATGAGTTGAAAATAAGGATTTCGATGTTATCAACGGGCTGATCGTCGGTTTCTTGCTATGCCAATGTTGATCAGAGAACAAAAATGGTTCGCTTTCCGCTCGGGAGAACCAATTTTTGGAATGGAAGCGGGAAATACAAAGGCCACTTCGAGAGGTAGGTTTATTTCTATCTCAAGGCAAGGAAGATGATTGCTAAAGGTTGTACTACCATTTGGGGATCGGATTAAAGATATAGAATAAATCGCCGACTCTTCCCGGCTTGTCACAAGTAGGAATGAGTTTCCGGATGTAGCCCCGATGAGCCTGTGCCCTTCCCTAGAGTGAGAGATTGATTTTGCTATTGATGTGCTACCGGATACAAAACCTATATCTATTCCTCCTTATAGGATGGCCCGCAGTAGTCGAAGGAGTCAAGGAACAATTAAAGGACTCGTTTGAGAAAGTCTTTATTAGGCCTAGTTCATCTCGTGGGAGCACCCGTGTTTATAAGTGAAAGAAAAATGGCTCCTTGCGTATGTGTATTGGACTACGTACAACCCAGGGTGACGCATTAAGAATAAATATCCGTCTAAGTGATTGATGACTTATCGATCAATTACGTTGGTCAAATGATTTTTGAAAGATAGACTTGAGATCCGGATATCACTGTGTAAGAGTCAAGAGGAAGATATTCTAACATCACCTTCTAATCTAGATATGGTCATTTCAAGTTCCGGTAATGTCATTTGGGCTAACTAATACACCGACAAGTATTCATGGATTAAGGAACAAACGTGTTCAGGCCTTTTCCAGACTTGTTTGTGATTGTATTCATTTATTATTATCCCAGATATCTTGGTCCGAGGCAATATACATACGCACCATTTACGTACCGTTCTTAGAGAGTTCCCTTGCTCGGGAGCTATTTGAGAAGTTTTCAAAGTGTGAATTTGGTTGAACTCGGTGGACCTTTTTGGGCATATTATTTCACTCGATGGCATTCGTGTGATACCCGGTAAGACGATACCGATAACATTTCGTCAAGGCTCACAACACTCACGGAGGTTCGTAGTTTTCCGGGGTTTACAAAAGTTATTATAGAAGATTTGTATAAGGCTTTTCTTCTACTTCGTACCACCAACAAAGCCGACTCCTGGCGTTACCAAATTTCAATGGACTCGACGTTGTGAGCCGTTTTCAAGAAAAGAAAGATTAACTTTTTGTTTACACTTCCCCAAAGGGCGAACAGTTGTTATCAATTTCCTGCATTCTTATGATTCGCAAAAATAGTAAGGTGATTGCTTATGCTTCAACAACCCTGAAAAAAAGAGAAAACTATCCACCCATGATCCAGTTAGTCGATCCACATTAAGAGTGGGGGGCATTATTTGTAGGTGTCCATGTGATATTTATAGATCCAAGAGCCTTCCCGGGGTATTTTCAAGAAAGGAGTTGAATTTTTCAAAGGCGATGTTGGGGCCCGAAAGATTAGATGTTAACATTCTTTTTATCCGGGGCAAGCATAGCCGAGCTCTTATCCGTAGTTCTATAGGTACTTTTGCAAGTTCGTGGAAGAGAGAG
>NC_081343.1:6703470-6726975 GCF_029784015.1 Lycium ferocissimum | reverse complement strand
CTTTTTTTTTAAAGCCCTTAAGAATACGTCTTTGGTTGATCTCGAACCCTATCTAAATGGCATGGGCTTTTTATAGGAAAATTGCTTTTACTTGGATCTTTCCGGTCAATTTTGGAAGGATCCCCGTGCCCCCAAAAACTGATACATAAAACCGGATGGGGACTCCAAATAAAACAAATTCAAACCCGCCTACCTTGCGTACAACCGGGCTATATCCGGGCTAAGTTTTCCCCCAAATTTTAAACGCCCCAGGGGGCCCTTAAAAACCATCCTTACTTGGAATTTAAGTCTCTCCGTTTCTAGGTTTCACGACTAAAATTTTAAATAATTTCAATTGCCTTTTATGGCTTGCGGGATCAAGTAGGGCCCCATGTTAGTTTTCTACGAACCCCCCATTGGTTTTGCATTTTTCCCCAAAAGCCTCTGATTTTGGTCGGTGTCTTGTTTCAAAATTCAATAAGGGGTAAGTGACTTCCCAAACTCCTCAAAATCAACCCGGGTTGTAAGTCTATCCATAATTACCCACATAGAATCATATTTATGCCTAGAATGAGATAAGCCTGCGATGAAATCCATATTAATCACTTGCCATTTTCAAGTCAAAATTTCCATAGCTTGCAACAATTCGCCAGGCTTTTGATGCTCAATCTTCACCTGCTGGCAATTAGGACATTGAGCCATGAATTCCGCTATATCTTTCTTTATTCCATTCCACCAATATATGGATTTAAGATCATGGTACATTTTTCGTTGCTCGGGATGAACGGAATAACGGGAACAATGAAACTTTCAAAATGCGATGACGTAATCATGCAATATCGGGGAACACATAACTGCCTCGACATTGAAGAACTCCGTCTCCGGAAATATCAAAGGATGACTTTTCTTCGAGGAAGTGTATACGTAATGAACTAGCATGGGATCCTCATATTGGCGCTCTTTCACCTCAACTACTAATGATGAAACAACTGAATTCTGAATGGTAGCTCCCATGTTGCCCGAGTCCATTACCTGAACTCCTAGGCTAGCTAATTGTTGGAGCTCATGAGCTAACTCTCTCTTCCCTGGCTGAACATTGCATAAGCTACCTATAGAACTACGGATAAGAGCATCGGCTATGACGTTCGCCTTCCCGGGATGATATAGAATGTTAACATCATAATCTTTCAGCAGCTCCAACCATCGCCTTTGCCGTAAATTCAACTCCTTCTACTTGAAAATATACTGAAGGCTCTTGTGATCCGTATAAATATCAACATGGACACCATACAAATAATGCCTCCACATCTTCAATGCATGGATCACCGCAGCTAACTCGAGATCATGGGCTGGATAGTTTTTCTCATGTTTTCACAGTTGCCTTGAAGCATAAGCAATCACCTTACTATGCTGCATCAATACACATCCTAACCGAATGCCTGAGGCATCGCAATAGACAACATAGCCTTCTGATCCTTCGGGAAGTGTCAAAACTGGGGCTGAAGTTTATCTGTTCTTCAACTCTTGAAAACTGCGCTCACAAGCATCCGTCCATTGAAATTTAGGCGCCCGAGGTCGACTTTGTTGGTGAATACGAAGTAGAAGAAAAGCCTTCTCACAAATCTTCTATAATAACTTTGAAAACCCGGAAAACTACGAACCTCCGTAGGTGTTGTAGGCCTTGGCCAAGTCTTCACAGCCTCAATCTTCTGGGTATCTACACGAATGCCATCAGCTGAAATAATATGCCCCAAAAAGGTCACCGAGTTCAACCAAATTCACACTTTGAAAACTTCTCAAATAGCTCCCGAGGCTGGGGAACTCTAAGAACGGTACGTAAATGGTCTGTATGCTCTGCCTCGGACCAAGAATATACCAGGATATCATCAATGAATACAATCACAAACAAGTCTAGGAAAGGCCTGAACACATTGTTCATCAAATCCATGAATACTGTCGGTGTATTAGTTAGCCCAAATGACATTACCCGGAACTTGAAATGACCATATCTCGTTCTGAAGGTCGTGTTAGGAATATCTTCCTCCCTGACTCTTACCTGATGATATCCGGATCTCAAGTCTATCTTTCAAAATCATTTGGCACGCTGTAATTGATCAAATAAGTCATCAATCCTTGGAAGCGGATATTTATTCTTAATCGTCACCTTACTCAGTTGTCTGTAGTCAATACACATCTGCAAGGAGCCATTTTTCTTTCTTATAAACAACACGGGTGCTCCCCACGGGGATGAACTAGGCCTAATAAAGACTTTCTCAAGCAAGTCCTTTAATTGTTCCTTCAACTCCTTCAACTCTGCGGGGGCCATCCTATAAGGAGGAATAGATATAGGTTTTGTATCCGGTAGCACATCAATAGCAAAATCAATCTCTCACTCTAGGGGAAGGCCTGGAAGCTCATCGGGGAATACATCCGGAAACTCATTCACTACTGTGACAAACTGAAGAGTCGGCGATTTGGCTTCTATATCTTTAATCCGATCTAAATGGTAAATACAACCTTTAGCAATCATCTTCCTTGCCTTGAGATAGGAAATAAACCTACCTCTCGGAAATTGTATTTCCCGCTTCCATTCCAAAATTAGTTCTCGAAAAAGGGAAAGCGAACCATTTTTGTTCTCAATCAACATTGGCATAGCAAGAAGCCAACCAATCCAAGCCCATGATAACATCAAAATCCACTATTTTCAACTCATGTAAATCAGCCATAGTACGATGATCACAAATCACAATTATACAATTTCTATATACTCGACTAGCTATTACCGGATCACCAACGAGCGTCGATACCTCGAAAGGTTTGACTGACTCCGGTTTCACCCCAAATCGACCAGCAATATAAGGAGTGACATATGAAAATATGGAGTACGGATCGATCAATGCATATACATCAAAAGCAAATACCGATAATATACCTGTGACAACATCAGGGGAGGACTCAAGATCCTGTCGTCCTGGCATAGCATAAATGCGATGCTAAGGGCCACTAGAACTGGGAGCTCCTCCTCTACCTCTATCACGACTAATTGGTGTCTGTGAGTCTTGCCTCGGAGGGCTATAGATGATAAAGACCCAGCTACTGACCCTGTGGCTTGAACCGTACCTCTAGTACCTCTAAAGGGCAGTCATGCGCCATATTACCTGGCTGACCGCAGGTATAACAAGCATCTGAACCAAATCGTCACTGACCCCAATGTAACTTCCTGCACTGAGAACATCGCGGTAGGGGTGGTCTCTCCTGGCCCGAGTCACCCCTGTAATGAGAACCTGAAGCTCTAAAACTCTGACTTGGCCCAGAGTGAGTAGGTCTATCAAATCCATGGCTTGCAAATTGTGGAGGTGCACTAGTCATGGAATGGCCTGAATGCCTAGAATCTTTTGCTATCTTTGTCCTCCTCTGAACTCACTAGTCGGACCCGAAAATCTATCCCTCTTACAATAACCTCTATCATGCTCACACTCACTTCTTTGTTGTTGTTGGCTTTCCTCCAAATTCTGGGCATAGGCTTGCATGCGAGAAATATCAATACTGTCCTGAAGTGACGCAGTCAAGCACTTCTCCATCAAATGTGGCCCTAAGCCACTCACAAACCGGTATACTCGATCACCCATATACGCTACCATTGTCATGACCCAAATCGGAGGGCCGCCGTGACACCCAACACCCTACTCGGCTGAGTGCCATACTACTATTCTATTCATAAGTTACAATCTTATATGAACCTTTTAATTATGAAGTGACGCTTCCGTCCAGTAAAACATGAAAAACCTTTTAATAAAACTCGTTCACCAAGTCAAGAACTTCTCCCTTATCGTTAATTCAGAGAAGACTTTGGTCACAATAAAATATTTAAAACATTGCATATAAACACGTCGACCTACATGGTCACTTTACCTATTTGTCAACATCTCCACACATATTCACGGGACAACATCACGCAAAGTCTCTAACATATACGAGATACTATAACAAAAGTACTTTGATTCGGCAACACCAGAGGCCGAGATGGAGCTCACCAATCCGATTGATAACTTGGGAACATCCTATAGCTAATGTCTTCTACTCATCATGCACTTTGTGTGGCATGGCTCTGATGCCCCCGAGCAAAAGGGACGTCAGTACGAATAATGTACTGAGTATGTAAGACAAAACTGAAATAATATATCTCGACTCGAATGATAAAAGAGTAATAGACTCAATCTGTACCTGTAACCAAGACTGCGAATAATGCACATGCATATGAAATTTTAATGCATCATGAGTATATATATATATAATGCATGCCTTCGCTCTGCTCGCAGCCCCTTCGGGCATTATAGCATAATGGCCCCTTCGGGCATCATAATCATCGTATACCAGCTAATCCGGTGGTTTGCATATATAATGCCTTAGCTCTTTTCCCCTTTCCTATGAAATGATATCGTGCATGTATGTAAATATATAAATGCATGAGAATATTTGGAAACCATCAAAAGACTCCCTTCGGAGCAACTTTAATTCAAAACGGGAACTTCTTCCCTTTTCTTAAAAATGGGAACTTCTTTCCCTTTTCATTTATCTCCTTCGATACTCAAAAATCAAATGTAAAATGCATAGGAGTGAGGAATCCTTATGAATTTCCCCTTCGGGAATTAGACATCGTTATGAAATCGTACAATTTATGGATGCCCATTCGGGACTTAAGAGGTCAAGGATACGAATATCCCAACGCTGTCTAGGAATAGTCTTTGGAATGCATTTATTTATTGGGTTCGTTCAGATAATAAGGATCTTCATCACTACCATAATCATCACCACTATCATGTCTCACTTTAAATGATGCATAACATAAGCTGAGGCCACATATCCTGAATATAATCAAGAATTATGTAGCATGCTCGGACATAAGTGAGCCACGTATCTGAATGTAATCGAAATTATGTATACCTTTGGACATAAGGCGGGCCACATATCCTAAATATAATCCAGGGTTATCTAGCACGCTCAGTTATGTCATGAAATCATCTAGAACCTCGGACTTTGGAAATCTCTAGGATTGGAGTCATCATAAGAATCTTCAGAATTATAGACTTCTGGCATTTCTAGGATTAAAAATATTATGGATGTCATGTATGGAATCAAAACATAGGAATCATGTGTTACGCCTCGAAAACTTCATGTCATTGCGCGGTAAATAGACTAACACAAGATTAAGGCAAACATGGGCCCTTATGACTATAGGAAGGGAACTTGGCAAGTTTAGAGTGTATACGATAAGATTTTAAAGTGATATGAATTAGTGAGACTAAGTTCGTTAAAGAGAGGTGAGGTATAAGTTGTGTTTGGGAAGATTTTGCAACTATCGAGTTAAGGATTGATTGGTAACACCTTGGAGAAGAGTTATGAGGATATTTAGATTTTCAATGAAGTGTTAAACAAGTGTTAAGAAGGTTCTATAGGGATTGGAGATCAAACGAAACGACGAGATTAACTGTGGAAAAATGGATTTATACGACCACTTATACGGTCCGTATAACTTTATACAGTCCGTATAAGGGTCCGTATAACCTTATGGAAAGGGGAAATTCCCTGACGGTGAAATACGATCACTTATACGGACATTATAGGTCCAGTATAAACCCGTCGAAATTTTGATTATTTTCAGTATAAATATAAGTTCCCACTTCTAATTTTTCATTTTACATCTTCTCCACTTCTCTCAAGACCTCTAGAAGGTTCCATACATTTCATTAACATAAATTCAAGGTGAATCCAAGATCAAACACCAATAATTAGCATAATCAAGTGCAAGGAGGCTAACAAAGGTTCATGAAAGCTAGAAATTTCCTTGGAATAGTTAGGGTTTTCTCCAAATAAAGTATTTCCATCCAAAGCCCATTCCTACATAATCAAAGGTGATTTTTATGATCATTCCATGTTGTTAAGAATATTGAATGGTTAAAAGACTTGGATTGAGAAAGAAAGTAGAATATGGAGTTCAAATATGGGAATAAGGTATTCTTGAATTGTAACTTGACTTGAATCATAGTTCTTGACATGTTATGAGTATAATCTTGTTATAAATGATATAGATGATGTTAAAGAAGCATTATATAAGGATGAATATGGTGTTACATTATATCTATAGTTAGGGATGACTTTGAAATAGAATTGTGAGAATCGAATAATGTATAGCTCGGTGAAGATCATTGTTATGATATTGTAGTGTTTTTATTGATGTTTGGAAGTTGGTTATTATATGGAGAAAGTTATAGAAACGAAGGAAGTGTTGCCCAATTTTCGTTAGCCCTTAGTCGCCTTAGTTTATCTTCGAGTATGTTTCCGGTTATCTAATCTTAGTACAAATTCTCTTGAATGTAGAATTGTGAGTATTGGAGGGAAGCAATTAGTCGATAAAGCTAGAGCGACATAAAGGTCTGTAAGGCTAGTCCCTTCTTTTCCAAGGCATGATTCGGTTACACCTCAAAAAAATTTCATGTTGTCATGTGATAGATAGACTAATGCAGGGTGAGAAGAATACGATGTTTCTATAAGTAAGAAAGGTTATTTAACGATCCTAGCTAAGATTTCAAAGATGTTGGAAGTAAGAGGAGAAAGTTCCTTAAGAAGGGCAAAGTATATGTTGTGTTTTGGAAAGTTTCGTGACGTACCAAGCTAATGTTGACTTAATGATGTCCTAAAGGAGAGCTGTAACTCTCCTTAGATTGGTAATGAAGTGTTAAACAAGTGTTAAGAAGGTTCCATAAGGATTGGAGATCAAACGAAATGACGGAAACCATTTCAGGGAAGTGGAGTTATACAACCACTTATACGGTCCGTATAAGGGGTCCGTATAACCCCCAGCAGGAAGATTTTTTCATGGTGGTGAACCATGGCCACTTATACGGGCCGTATAAGTGTCCGTATAACACCCGATGGGCTGAGTTATTTTCAAGTATATAAATGTGATCCCACTTCATTATTTTCATTTTTCACACTTCTCCACTTCTCTCCAAGTCTCTAGAACATTCCATAGATTTCATATACAAGAATCCAAGGGAAATCAAAGGCTCTTATCATTAATCCAAGGGAATCAAGTATAAGGAAGCTCTTAGGGGTTGCTAGAGTCAAGAAAACTTTAAGGATTGAAGCTCGGGTTTTTCTTCAAGTGAAGTATTTCCATCAAGGGTTATTCACTCAATCAAGGTCGGTTTATGATCATTTCACGTTATTTGTACTATGAAGAGGTTGAAAGACTAGGGTGGAAGAAGAAAGTTGAAAACGAAGTCTAAATGTAGCTTTTATGATATTTATGAGTAGTAATCTATATGGAGTCATGATTCTTAGTATGATATGGATATAACCATGTTATGGAAGGTAATAATGGTGATGAAGAAGCGTTATATGAAAAATGTGCTAAAATGGGTATGAAGTTGCTAGTATGAGTTGAACATGGGGGTGAATATTGAAGGCTTAGTATAATGTGATTGATTGGATATTATGAGTGTATTATGGATGTTATTGTGGTCGTTAGGAGTTGTTTTGTGATATGGTGGAAGTTGATGAAATAGGGAAAATGCTGCCCAATTTTCATTAGATTATGAATTACTCTAGTTTGAATTTAAGAGTGTCATTAAGGCTTAACCATGGTATGAATCCTTCTAAATGTAGATTATTCAACCTTCAACGGTGAATGTTAGACAGTTAAGAAGACAAAGTGGTATGTAAGGCTAACCCTTCTTTCAGTAAGGCATGGTTCCTTGGCTATATATATATATGTATCCTTTCATGAGTTATATAATGTCCTCCAAATGATTCTATCTCCAAAGCTAATAAAGCTCATGATCCGCGATGCTTTCATGATTTCCATTGCATCTTTTATATGATAGCTGACCCTCCAAGGATAGACGTAACCAAAAACGAAAATGGTAATGATATTGATGATACTTATGGACTCTTAAGTATACGTGTCTAAGTATGTATGGCTATGATGTAACACCGAGCTTATATGGCCGGGTATGATATCTATTACACGCACACCACTACAGTTGGGTACGGATACCACTGAGACTTGGTAGGGCCAGGTATTTATAATCCACGCTTGTCATAAGCCGGGGTATGTGAAACCACGAACCTTCGTGGTCGGGTATGCTATGGATATGAATATGTATATGCATACGGATAAGAATATGGATACAGATATAGATATATGTATATGTTTGAATGTATGTACATGAGCACGTATTAGAAATGGAAGGTCCTTGTGAAAGACAAGTAAGTAATGATGACGATGGTGTTACTATCTCCCATCTTATGTTGTTTCTTATGTTGTCTCTTATGCTACTATTATGATGTTGACTATGCTTTACATACTCAGTACAATATTCGTACTTACGTCCTTTTGTGTGTGGACGCTGCGTCATGCCTGCAGGTGGCCAGGGGGATAGGTTTGAGCCATAGCTTTCTTATTCAGGGACTACTTAGAGGAGCTCCATTTCATCCGAAGCTACAGCTTTTGGTATTATTCTTTTGTGTACATACATGGGCACGGCGGGGTCCTGTCCCGCTATATGATGTTACTTACTCTTCTTAGAGGCTCGTAGACAGTTGTGTATGGTTAGATGTCTTGTAGCCCTGTTAACTTATATTTTGTATATCATTTTGATGGCCTCGTCGGCTTATGTATATTGATGTGGGCATAGTTGTTAATGGTTGTATAAATGTGTTGTTACCCAATGAGTTTAGAATTATTGATGTATTGCATTCATGAGTAAGCTATGTGGTCCACCTAAATATGAATACGAATGTACGATAAGAGGTACCTAGGTGGGTTAGCACCCGGTGCCCGTCATGGCCCTCGGGTCGGGTCGTGACAAAAGTGGTATCAGAGCAGTTCTGTCCTAGGGTGTGTCTACAAGCCGTGTCTAGTAGAATCTTGTTTATAGGTGTATTGCACGCCATGCTTATAAACAGGAGGCTGCGGCCATTTTAGAAATAAATGACCTTCTTTCTTCATAAGATCGTGCGATAGAGCTATGATATAAGGACTTCTCTTTCCTTAACTGTGTGTTATGTATTTCAGAAATACCTATAAAGAGAAAGGCTACGGCAGCCCAAAAGGGCAAGGCAGTGGCAGAAAAACGGGCTGAAAAAGCACCGCCAATGGATATTGAGGAGGGTGAGTCCCAGAATGCGGCTCAATCTCAGTCTTCCTATTCAGTGCCTATTTCTGAAGAGCATGAGGGAGCCTCAGCCCCAGCTCCAGCACCTCCACCGGATGCTTCGGGCCAAGATATAAAAGAGGCCATTCATTTACTTACTCAGTTAGTTGCCGCCCAGACTCAGCGGCAAGGTACGGGGCAAGGTGACAGGGCTGTTAGTGTAAGGGCCCATGATTTTATTAGCTTGAATCCTCTGAAATTTTTCGAGTCAAAGCCGGAAGAGGACCCTCAGAATTTTATTGATGGGATGTTGAGGACACTTCGGTTAATGCATGCTTCGAACATTGAATCGGTGGAGTTAGCATCCTATAGATTGAGAGATGTCGCGGTTCATTGGTATACAGTTTGGATGGCTTCACGGGGAGCCAATGCACCTCCCCTGGTATGGCAAGAATTTATGGATGCCTTCCTCCGACATTACTTGCCTCCAGAGATTCGGCGGGCTAGAGCTGATAAATTCCTGAATCTTAGGCAAGGGAGTATGAGTGCCTTAGAGTATATTCTCCACTTCAATTATTTGGCTAGGTATGCTTCGGTCATGGTTGTGGATGTGGGTGATCGAGTGCATCAAATTGTTAGAGGCCTAGGGCCACATTTGATGAATAGGTGCTTGACTGCGTCCCTTCAGGACAACATAGATATCTCACGCATTCGAGCCCGTACCCGGAAATTTGGAAAAGCCAACAACAACAAAGAAGTGAGCGTGAGCATGATAGAGGATATAACAAGAGGGCTAGATCTTTGGGTCCAACGAGTGAGTATAGAGGCGGGCTGAGACAGTAGTTTTCTAAGGCATTTAGGCCATGCTATGACTAGTGCGCCTCCACGGTTTACAGGCCAGAGATTTAATAGATCTACTTATTCCGGGCCGAGTCAGAGTTTCAAGGCTTCCGATTCTCAGTTCAGGGGTGATTCCGGTCAGGCGAGGCCACCCATGCCACGATGTTCCCAGTGTGGGAAGTTACATTGGGGCCAGTGTCAACTAGGTTCAGAGGTTTTCTATGCATGCGATTGGCCAGGCCATATTATGCGCGATTGCCCCTCGGTTGGTAGTAGGGGTAGGACCCAGCCTTCAGGATCGGTAGTCGGGTTTTCATCATCTATACGCCCAATGGGGCCAGGTTCACATGTGCCAGTTAGCCATGGTAGAGGTAGGGGGAGAGCCCCCAGTTCTAACGGTCCTCAACACCGTATTTATGCTCTGACTGGACGCCAGGATCTTGAGTCTTCTCCCGATGTCGTCACAGGTATATTATCGGTATTCTCTCATGATGTATATGCTTTGATAGATTTGGGCTCCACATTCTCATATGTTACTCCATATATTGCGGGTCAGTTTGGGTTCAAATCGGAGTCGATCAAACCCTTTGAGGTGTCTACACCCGTTAGTGAACCGGTAACAGCTAGTCGGGTATACAGAAATTGTGTAGTTGTGATTTGTGACCATCGTACTATGGTTGACCTACATGAGCTAAAAATGGTGGATTTTGATGTTATCATGGGCATGGATTGGTTGGCTTCTTGCTATGCCAATGTTGATTGTAGAATAAAAATGGTTCGCTTCCAGTTTTCGGGGGAACCAGTTTTAGAATGGAAAGGGAATCTTTGCGTCACCAAAAGGTAGGTTTATTTCCTATCGTAAGGGAAGGAAAATGATCACAAAAGTTTGTATTTACCATCTAGTTCGGGTTCAAGATGTAGAAGCTGAACCGCAAACTCTTCAGTTTGTCCCCGTGGTGAATGAATTTTCGGATGTATTCCCGGAAGAGCTTCCAGGCCTCCCTCCCGAGCAGGGGATTGATTTTGTTATTGATGTGCTACCGGATACAAGGCCCATATCTATTCATCCCTATAGAATGTCTCCCGCAGAGTTGAAAGAGTTGAAGGAGCAATTGAAGGTCTTGCTTGAGAAAGGCTTTATTAGACCTAGTTCATCCCCGTGGGGAGCACCCATGTTGTTTGTGCGAAAGAAAGATGGCTCCTTGCGAATGTGTATTGACTATCGACAACTGAATAAGGTGACGGTCAAGAACAAATATCCTCTTCCGAGGATCAATGATTTATTTGATCAATTACAAGGCGCCAAGTGGTTTTCAAAGATAGATTTGAGATCCGGGTATCATCAGGTGCGAGTTAGGGAGAAGGATATTCCTAAGACAGCCTTCAGAACAAGATATGGCCATTTTGAATTCCGAGTAATGTTGTTTGGTCTAATTAATGCACCAGCAGTATTTATGGATTTTATGAACAATGTGTTCAGACCCTTCCTAGATTTGTTTGTGATTGTATTCATTGACGATATCTTGGTATATTCTAGGTCAGAGGCAGAACACGCGGATCATTTGCGTACCGTTCTTAGAGTTCTTCAAACCCGACAATTATTTGACAAATTTTCTAAGTGTGAGTTTTGGTTGAACTCAGTGACCATTCTGGGGCATATTATTTCAGTCAATGTTGTTCGGGTAGACACCCAGAAGATTGAGGCAGTGAAGACTTGTCCAAGGCCCATAACACCTACGGAGGTTCGTAGTTTTCTGGGCTTAGCAGGTTATTACAGGAGATATGTAGAAGGCTTTTCTTCTATTTCTGCACCGCTCACAAAGTTAACGAGAAATCACCAAGTTTGATGGACGGATGCTTGTGAACGTAGTTTCCAAGAGCTAAAGGATAGATTAACCACCGCCCGGTCCGACACTTCCGAGAGGGATTGGGAGGTTATGTTGTGTATTTTGACACTTCAAGCGTTGGGCTAGGCTATGTGTTGATGCAACATGGTAAGGTGATTTCTTATGCTTCGAGACAGTTACGGAAACATGAGAAAACTTATCCAACCCACAATCTTAAATGGGCTACAGTGATTCATGCACTAATGATGTGGATACATTATTTGTATGGTGTCCATGTGGATATTTATATGGATCATAAGAGCATTCAATATATCTTCAAGAAGAAAGAATTGAATTTGCAACAGCGGCGGTGGTTGGAATTATTGAAAGACTATGATGTTGACATCTTGTATCATCCCGGAAAAGCAAATGTTGTGGCTAATGCTCTTAGCCATAGATCCATGGGAAGTTTATGCGATGTGTAGCCAGAGAAAAGAGATATCGCTCGTAAGCTCCAGCAGTTAGCTAGCCTAGGAGTTCGAGTAGTGGACTCAGGTAGCAAAGGAGCTACCATTCAGAATTCAGCAGTTTTGTCATTAGTAGTGGAAGTGAAAGAGCAACAATACGAAGATCCCATGCTAATTCATTACAGAAATACCCTCCCTCAAAAGGAGAAGTCATCATTTGAGATTTTTGGAGATGGAGTTCTCCGATTCCGAGGCAGGTTATGTGTTCACGATGTTGCGGATTACGCCACCAAATATTGAGAGAAGCTCATTGCTTGTTATTCTGTCCACCCCGGAGCAATGAAAATGTATCATGGTCTTAAATCTATATATTGGTGGAATGGGATGAAGAAGGATATAGCGGAATTCGTAGCTTAATGTCCTAACTGTCAGCAAGTGAAAATCGAGAAGCAAAAGCCGGGCGGATTGTTGCAAGCCATAGAAATTCCAACTGGGAAATGGAAAGTAATTAACATGGACTTCATTACAGGCTTACCCCGTTCCCGACGTAAGTATGATTCTATATGGGTGATTGTGGATAGACTTACGAGGTCAGCTCATTTCTTACCGGTCAAGATTGCATATGTAGCAGAAGATTATGCAAAGCTTTATGTTCAAGAGATAGTGCGGCTTCATGGTGTTCCAATATCTATTATCTCCGATAGAGGGACTCAATTTACAACAAATTTTTGAAAATCTTTCCAAGAAGGTTTGGGGACTCAGGTGAGCCTTAGCATGGAATTTCATCCACAGACGGATGGGCAAGCTGAGCATACCATTCAGACTCTTGAGGATATGCTATGGGCATCTATATTGGATTTTAGAGGTAGTTGGGATTATCATTTACCGCTTATTGAATTTTCCTATAATAATAGTTATCATTCTAGCATCCAAATGGCACTGTATGAGGCTTTATATGAGCAGAAGTGCAGAACCCCAATTGGGTGGTTCGAGGTAGGAGAGACTGAATTAATAGGGCCGGACCTGGTTGTCACGACCCGATTAGGGCCATGACGGGTACCCGGAGCTAACCACCGAGCACCACTCATTCTATTACTTATCCTACCTTCATTCATATTTCTTATCATTCATAATCATAGAAAGAAACTATTTTTTTATTTAAAACATATTCACTTTATATACATAAGCCCTTCGGCTATCGAAATAATACATATACACATACGATGGGAAAATGTGAGACCATACTACCCATACATACGTATCTACGAGCCTCTACTAGAGTACTAGACATATGGACGGACAGGACCCCGCCGTGCCCAAAATACATATACACAAAATAATAAGCAATGGCACCTCCGGAATAATGGAGTGCTCTCAAGGTCTGCTGGTAGCTCCTATGAATCCGGGTTGCCTCCCTGTCTACCTGTGGGCATGAGCACAGCGTCCAAAGAAAACGGACGTCAGTACGAACATTGTACTGAGTATGTAAGGAATCAACAATAGTAATACATGATAGGAGCATAAAAGAACTGTTCATTTCTCATAATACCTTTTTAAACATTCGCCATACGTACTTACCCCTTTATTCCTCTAAAGATACACTTGTTACATCCACATGCTTACATATACAATAATTTACAATGCAGTACAGCCACGTACCCGGCCATATAGGCTCGTTATCATCTGTACTCGGCCCTCCCGGGACTCGATGATATCCGTACTCGGCCCTTCCGGGCTCGATGATATCCGTACTCGGCCTTCCCGGGCTCGATAATATCCGTACTCAGCCCTCCCGAGCTCGATGATATGCATACTCGGCCCTCCTGGGCTCGTTGCATACTTACATACATATACATAAATAAAATCTACGTCTATCATTAAAGCATACATTAGAACATTAACGACAACCATGGCGAAGTTGGGGTGACATGAGGTCGTAGACCCCCGATTACATTATGGATTACATAATCATCATATCTCACCTTGAAGGGACTAACGTTTTAAGGTGAGTGTACACAAGAAAAAGCATCAATGGAACCATACGTAGAATCATTAACTTCATGGGCATCATATCTCACTTTAGGATTCTTTAGACTTAACTCATCATCATCGATTATCATACTCGTGTCTTACGTCTTTTCTTCATCTCATACATATGTAGCTCCTTATAGTCATAGACTCATTGTCATCACTATCGTGCTCATAATATATCTCTTATCTTTATCTCATATGACTATTCATGAACATAGGCTCTTGTTTCTTCGGAATGTAGGAGATTCACGGAGAAGGAGGGAAAATCGTGCCGTAAAATTCATGCCTAAAAAGGAAGGGACTCACATCATAAGGTGGTTTTAGCGACAATGAATAATATCAAGAAATCATATGAAGGTCATTAGCTTTGTGGAAACATCATATCATGAGCTTTAGGGTCTCTAGACTTGGGCTCATCATCATATTCATAACATGCCTCTTAACTTTATCTCATGAGAGCTCTTTATAACGTAGACTCATCATCTCCGATACATACATATAGGTAGAGAAGTCATAGAAAGATAGGAAGATTCATACCATAGAGTCATGCCTTAGAAAGAAAGGACTAGCCTTACATACCTCTTTCGTTTAACAATTCTATCGCTTGATTACTCTTCTTCAACGCTCACGTTTCTACCTTCAAGAGAATTCGCATCATCATTAGCTAATCGATTATAAGAACGTGCTTACTAAAGCTAGAGAAAATTGGGCAACATTTCCTTTGTTTATACAACTTTATCCATATTCCATATCAACTCCCAAACATCCATAATAATATCCACAATATCATAATCAAGTATTCACATTCGATTTAGCCTTCAAAATTCATCCTTGTGTTCAACTTATGCTAGCAACTTTATACCCATTTTAGCACATTTTCATATAATGCCTCTTCATCACCATTATTACTTTCCATAGCAATATTATACCCATATTATACTGAGAATCATAACTCAAGTTAGCTTTCTACTCAAAAACCTCATAAAAACTACATTTAGAACTCATCTTCCACTTTTTCCTTCCACCTAAATTGTTCAACAAATAAACATTCTTGATAGTATGTAATAAGTATGAAAAATAACCTTTTTTCTCAGAAGAATGAGCTTTGAAGCAAGCTTATCAACTTATATGAAGACCCTAGCTTCAATATCCAAAGAATTCTTGGAGTTTATTAACCCTAGAAAGACTTCTAGCACATGGGTATCTTGATTCTTGCCTCTTGATATTTAATCTCTCTTGGATTTGGCTTGGATTAGTTTATGGAGTGGAAGAGAGGGTTTTTGGAGAGCCTTTGGATCTGATTTGGTAAAATAATATGTCCAAATGAAATGGAACGAAATATATAAAGCGGAACTTAAACTCCCGTCGGGCAATTCTGCGCCCATTTTGACGGGCCGTATAAATTCCTACGGACCGTCAAAATGGTCCGTAGAACTGCCCAATCAAATATGGGTCACTGTGACCATTTGACACTGGGCTGTGCCAATTTGACGGACCGCAGAATTTGCTGCGGGGCGTCAAAATTCCTGTGGGCCGTCAAATGGTCTGCAGAAATTTTCTGCTCAGACAGTCTGTCGTAGAATAGCCATAACTTTTTACTCAGATGTCACATTGACGAGCGGTTTGTTGCGTTGGAAACTAGACTCGATGAAATTCAATTTGGAAAAAAGAAACACACGAAAACTCCTCATACTGTAGGATATATTCCCCCACCAATTTGGACCAAAATTTTGTCCGAAAATTTTGCCAAGTTTTACCAAAGTTCCCACAAACTCAATTCCTTTATTTGTTTGTTCTTAAATCCTTCCATAGCTCATTTCATGGGCTTAAACCCCCATAAACATAATATGGGAACATGTAATCTCATATATCCTAGTAACTCCTATTTCCACGATTAGGACAACTAACGCCTAACGAATCTCAACGGACGAAACTACGAGGTGTAACATTCTCCCCCTCGTAGAAACATTCGTCCTCGAATGATAGACTATTGAGATTCTACAAAAATTTTGCCAGAGTTTCCCCTATAATATGGCACTACCATCCTACACTGCAACCCAAAATACATCGCCTCACAGGGCTATAACAACACGACAATAACCATGGCCACACACGACCAAGTAAACATCAAGAAAAGCATTACATACCTAAGGTTAATGGTGTCTCTGCCTGAATCTCTCCTGAAGGTGAAAATAAATGCGGGTACCTGGACTTCATGTCCTCTTCGGCTTCCCATGTCATTTCCTCTCTATTATTATTCTTCCATAAAACTTTAACTGAAGCTACCTCTTTGGTTCTGAGCTTTTGTACTTGCCTAGATAAAATGGCAATGGGGACTTCTTCATAAGACCATTTTTTTGTAACTTGGACATCATCTATTGGCACAATTCTAGAAGGATCTCCAATACACTTACGGAGCATCGATACATGAAAAACTGGGTGAACTGACTCCAAATTAGGAGGTAGATCTAATTCATAAACCACTTTGCCTACTTTACGCACAATCCCATAAGGCCTAATGTTTCGGGGATTGAGCTCCCCCCCCCTTTTTTTGTTTTTTTTTTTTTTTTTTTTTTTGCCAAATCTCATAACGCTCTTCGTTGGCGACACTTCTAAGAATACCCAATCTTTCATTTGAAGTTCTAAGTCTCGTCGATCCTTTTTCTTGCTCAATAATGATATTAAATCTTACATGGGTTGCAAATCTATCCCACTTGGTTTCATTGGCGACGTATAAGTACTTGCAAGTTACATAATCGTTCTTGAGTGATTCGTGTGCATACACATCTATACTTATACATGTATCCATATCCATATACATGTTCGTGTCCATATTCATACCCATAGAATACCCGATCTTGAAGGTTCGATGGTTTTTGCGAATGATTTCAAAACTCTTTTGTCTATCGGTAACTTATCTCGCTTATGCTTCGTGTTCGTTTATTTTACTAGTTATTAGACCTATTTCGGCTATAAATCGCAATATCATTAACTCGACTCTACCGTTAGTGTCTTGTTTTAGACATCGCTATCTCTTACACTATCCCTTGATTTATTTGCTCAATGTAGGGTCTATCATTTTCAATCTCTATCAATTGTGTTCTCTTTAGACTTATTTCGACGTAACTCTCCTCTTGTTTTAGAGTCCCCACCCCCCCCTTGTGTTCCCCCCCCCGCTTTTTAAGGGTTTTGCCTACACCATTTCCAAATCCGTTGCCTCACCTTCAAATCTCGAATTCATATATCCCTTACTATACTACATCTTACTCATGTCGTTTCCCATGATTTATAGCTACGATAATTCATGTGTGAAGTCTTAACATACTCATCTTTGGTTTGTAATCAAGTAATACAACCAACACTGACAATCCGAACAAGGATGTATTTTACTTAGCTCATCGGTAGTTATGAGTCAATGTCTAGGTTCCCTCCAATTAACAACTTTTGTTTCATGGGAATGCTCACACTAGTAGTATGTCTAGCTATCCGTACCATCCATGTAATGTCACATATCCCATTCTTTGATACCCAGTGTTCACTTATAGCATCATCTTTCCACTTTCTTCCCATCTCAAGTTATTTCTCTCTTTCCTACAATCGACTTATAGCAACCGTAAATGCATTTTCCCTTAAACCCGCCATTTTTTGTTTTCAAGGATCTAAGTCTCATGCGCCACTAATACCCCTTATTGCCTCATACTCTTTTACTCTTGTGTTGCACTCAACATTGATTTTGAAACCAATCATAATCATGTCGTATTTGTCGTTGCTAATAGCCTTACTTAATCGCTTTATCATCGTACGGTAAACTCGTAATTCATGGCCACATATTTCTCTCCAACTTATTCTTTTATACACTTCACTCGTTATGTCTTAGTGGAGGATATTCGTAGGAGATGCGTCTTCCTTTTCTCATAGTACGACTATTTCTTAAGCACGCGTACTTCGTATATCTCCTCTTCCTTCTATACCCGTACTTATTCCTTTACATTCTTTCCTCCTCAATTTATCTTATTACCTCCTTTTTTATAATCAATCCTTTATTCCTCGCTTAAAGAATCCTATTCTTAACTCAGTACTGCTTTGTCCTTTAGAATATATTGCCCTTATTCACTCCGTTCTCAATCACTCATTCTTGGCCTTCTCTTCTCTTCACAATAATTATCTACGGTTCCGCAATTTCTTTTAAATTCCTGGGAAAATTTCGGCAGGGTTTCTCTTGTAAACATAACAATCCCAAACCTACACATAGCTCAATAAAAAAAAACAAGTCCCATGCCTTAATAGGACATGTATCGGGACACACATAATACGCAACTCAGCAATATAAGATCACTTACCATTAAATGATATAATTAATAGAGCTTATCTCATAAGTTGCGCTAGAATTCCAATATATATACACATACACATATTATATATATATATATATATATATATATATATATACCGTCAATCGACTAACTTGTAAATCACGATTCCGGCTGTCACTAGGTCGTTAACAAATATAGTCATCTCAATTTGTTGGATTGGCTCAGATTTTTCACCTTAACACAATCATCACATCGGGAGTAATATATGACAGCGTAGGACCCAAATCAATCGGCGCATGCATGTCATAAGAGATTACTGAAAATATACCTGGAACAATATCCGAGGGATACTCAAGATCCTGTCGCCCAGCTAATGCATAAGTATGGGCGGGATCCACGAGGCCCGGGCATTTCTCTTTGATCTCTATCACTACCTACTACTATCTGCGGCCTCCGCCTAGGAGGGCGTACTGATGATGAAGAACTAGCTACCACTCCCGTAGACCGAACCTTATCTTTACCATGTAGCGATGGACAATCGCGCCTAAAATGACCTGGCCGAGCACAGGCATAACAAACATCTGAACCCAAGCGGCACGGTCCAGAATGTAACTTCCTGCATTGACTACATCGTGGCACAGGTGACCTCATCTGGCTCGAATCACCCCTATTCCGAGAATTAGGAACTCTGAGACTTTGGGGCGGCCTAGAATTAGTAGATCCATCAAACACGGGTCCAAGAAACTGTGGAGGAGCCCTAGTTGCTGAACGAACCGAGTGCCTGGAGAATTGTTGTCTCGGAGCGCCCCTAAACTCATAATCAAACCTTGGAGAATTAACTCTCTTTCTCGGACCCCTGTTACCGTGGCCCACATCCTGCCGCTGAGCTTGGGCGGCTACTAACTGAGTCAATAAAAGAATGGTCTGTCTCATCTCTTAGCCCGAGGCATCTGGAGGAAGGACTGGGGGTGCGGGAGCTAAAATCGAGGCTCCCCTCTGATCCTCTAAAGTGGGCGAGGTACGGGAAAACCGAGATCGGGCCTTATTTTAGGGTTCACCCTCCTCCATATCCGTAGATGGCCCCGTTCCAGCCATCGCAATCCTTTGCCTTGCTCTTACGGGGCTGCGGTAGCTTTTCCTTTCATCAACTTTGCCGAAATCATAAACGTACCATTAGGGAGAGGAAAATCTTATAACATGGCCCTATAGCACGATCTGGTAAGAAGAAGAATGGTCATTTTTCCTAAATGCCCTGTAGCCACCTGTTTATTAGTGTGGCGCGCAACACACCATAAACAAGACTCTACTAGACACGGCTCGTGGACACTTCCTAGGACTGAACTGCTCTGATACCACTTTTATCACGACCCCACTAGGGCCATGACGGGTACCAGGGGATAACCACCGAGCACCGCTCATTCTATTACTTATCCTGCCTTCATTCATATTTCTTATCATCCATAATCATAGAAAGAAACTATTTTTTTACTTAAAACATATTCACTTTATATACATAAGCCCTTCGGCTATCAAAATAATACATATACACATACGATGGGAAACTGTGAGACCATACTACCCATACATACATATCTACGAGCCTCTACTAGAGTACTAGACATATGGACGGGACAGGACCCCGCCGTGCCCAAAATACATATACATAAAAAAATAAGCAATGGTACCTCCGGAATAATAGAGTGCTCTCAAGGTCTGCTGGTAGCTCCTATGAATCCGGGTTGCCTCCCTGTCTACCTGTGGGCATGAACACAGCGTCCAAAGAAAACGAACGTCAGTACGAACATTGTACTGAGTATGTAAGGCATCAACAATAGTAATTCATGATAGGAGCATAAGGGATAGCATAAGATAAAAGAACTGTTCATTTCTCATAATACCTTTTTAAACATTCGCCATACGTACTTACCCCTTTATTCCTCTAAAGATACACTTGTTACATCCACATGCTTACATATGCAATAATTTACAATGCAGTACAGCCACGTACCCGGCCATATAGGCTCGGTATCATCCGTACTCGGCCCTCCCGGGACTCGATGATATCCGTACTCGGCCCTCCCGGGCTCGATGATATCCGTACTCGGCCCTTCCGGGCTCGATGATATCCGTACTCGGCCCTCCCGGGCTCGATGATATCCGTACTCGGCCCTCCCGGGCTCGATGCATACTTACATACATATACATAAAAATACATAAATGAAATCTACGTCTATCATTAAAGCATACATTAGAACATTAACGACAACCATGGCGAAGTCGGGGTGACATGAGGTCGTAGACCCCCGATTACATTATGGAGTACATAATCATCATATCTCACCTTGAAGGGACTAACGTTTTAAGGTGAGTGTACACAAGAAAAAGCATCAATGGAACCATACGTAGAATCATTAACTTCATGGGCATCATATCTCACTTTAGGATTCTTACTTAACTCATCATCATCGATTATCATACTCGTGTCTTACCTCTTTTCTTCATCTCATACATATGTAGCTCCTTATAGTCATAGACTCATCGTCATCACTATCGTGCTCATAATATATCTCTTATCTTTATCTCATATGACTATTCATGAACATAGGCCCTTGTTTCTTCGGAATGTAGGAGATTCATGGAGAAGGAGGGAAAATCGTGTCGTAAAATTCATGCCTAAAAAGGAAGGGACTAACATCATAAGGTAGGTTTAGCGACAATGAATAATATCAAGAAATCGTATGAAGGTCATTAGCTTTGTGGAAACATCATATCATGAGCTTTAGGGTCTCTAGACTTGGGCTCATCATCATATTCATAACATGCCTCTTAACTTTATCTCATGAGAGCTCTTTATAATGTAGACTCATCATCTCCGATACATACATATAGGTAGAGAAGTTGTAGAAAGATAGGAAGATTCATACCATAGAGTCAAGCCTTAGAAAGAAAGGATTAGCCTTACATACCTCTTTCGTTTAACAATTCTATGGCTTGATTGCTCTTCTTCAACGCTCACGTTTCTACCTTCAAGAGAATTTGCATCATCATTAGCTAATCGATTATAAGAACGTGCTTACTAAAGCTAGAGAAAATTGGGCAGCATTTCCTTTGTTTATACAACTTTCTCCATATTTCATATCAACTCCCAAGCATCCATAATAATATCCACAATATCATAATCAAGTATTCACATTCGATTTAGCCTTCAAAATTCATCCTTGTGTTAAACTTATGCTAGCAACTTCATACCCATTTTAGCACATTTTCATATAATGCATCTTCATCACCATTATTACTTTCCATAGCAATATTATACCCATATTATACTAAGAATCATAACTCAAGTTAGCTTTCTACTCAAAAACCTCATAAAAACTACATTTAGAACTCATCTTCCACTTTTTCCTTCCACCTAAATTGTTCAACAAATAAATATTCTTGATAGTATGTAATAAGTATGAAAACTAACCTTTTTTCTCAGAAGAATGAGCTTTGAAGCAAGCTTATCAACTTATATGAAGACCACTAGCTTGATCTCCAAAATTCTTGGAGTTTATTGACCTAGCTAGACTTCTAGCACATAGGTATCTTGATTCTTGCCTCTTGATATTTAATCTCTCTTGGATTTGGCTTGGATTAGTTTATGGAGTGGAAAGAGGGTTTTTGGAGAGCCTTTGGATCGATTTGGTAAAATAATATGTCCAAATGAAATGGAACGAAATATATAAAGCGGAACTTAAACTCCCGTCGGGCAATTCTGCGCCCATTTTGACGGGCCGTATAAATTCCTACGGACCGTCAAAATGGTCCGTAGAACTGCCCGATCAAATATGACCCCTTTGTGACCATTTGACGCTGGGTTGTGCCAATTTGACGGACCTCAGAATTTTCTGCGGGCCGTCAAATGGTCCGCAGAAATTTTCTGCTCAGACAGTCTGTCGTAGAATAGCCATAACGTTTTACTCAGATGTCACATTGATAAGAGGTTTGTTGCGTTGGAAACTAGACTCGATGAACTTCAATTTGGACAAAAGAAACACACGAAAAATCCTCATATTCTAGGAGATATGCCCCCACCAATTTGGACCAAAATTTTGTCCGAAAATTTTGCCAAGTTTTACCAAAGTTCCCACAAACTCAATTCCTTTATTTGTTTGTTCTTAAATCCTTCCATAGCTCATTTCATGGGCTTAAACCCTCTATAAACATAATATGGGAACATGTAATCTCATATATCCTACTAACTCTTTGTTTTCACGATTAGGACAACTAAAGCCTAACGAATCTCGACGGACGAAACTACGGTGTAACCTTGGTCCATGCAAAGTATAGAGAAAGTTCAAGCTCATACTGGGATCAATTTATGTGACTCGAGTTGTCAAAAAGTCCTATCGGATAATCGTTGAAGTGACTTAGAGTTCCAAGTGAAAGATTGGGTACTCTTAAAGGTGCCGCCCATGAAGGGCGTAATGAGATTTGGCAAAAAGGGGAAGCTTAGCCCCGGTACATTGAACCTTATGAGATTGTGCGCAAGGTTGGCAAAGTGGCTTACAAATTAGATCTATCTCCTGAGTTGGAGTCAGTTCACCCAGTTTTCCATGTATCAATGCTTCGTATGTGCATTGGAGATACTTTAGAATAGTACCAATAGATGATGTTCAATTTACTAGCGATTGTCTTATGAAGAAGCCCCCGTTGCCATTTTAGATAGGCAAGTACGGCTCGGAACCAAAGGGTAGCTTCGGTTAAAGTCTTATGGAAGAATAATAATAGAGAGGAAATGATTTGGGGGGCCGAAAAGGGAAAGAAATTTTCCTTTATTTTTTTCCCCCGTGGGGGCTGGGCCGAGCCGCCCAAACCCCAAGTTGTTTGTTTTCTTTATGGGGTTTTT
>NC_081343.1:6677760-6703370 GCF_029784015.1 Lycium ferocissimum | reverse complement strand
CACTTCCCTCTTGCAAACTTCCATATCTCTATGCTTTCAACTCATTTCTACATACCACAATACAAGCAAACCTTCATAACATAAATAAAAGGAAAGAATTCCTACCTTTTACTTCCAACTTCTTCACTTCCCCAAGTTGTCCAAGCGACGAAACCAAGGCTCAATCTTCCAAACCAACTACGCCAAGTTGTAAAGGGACCTTGAATTAGTATGGAAACCACAAGAAAATAATTTTGAAGTCAAGATTTTGAGGGGTGAAATTCTTCTATGGCCAGCTGAATACTCTTGCTCTCTTCTTTTTTTTTTTTTTGCTCTTGTTTATCTTGTTCAAATGTTTCTTGAATTTTCTTGAAACTTTGGCCCCTCTTATAATTTAGTTGATCACATGCATAACACATGACCACAACATGGGTTTGGGCCATGGCAAGGGCCATGACCGGCCACCCTCTTTGCTTGGGCTTCAAGTTTTCATTTTATTTTTTTTGAGCCCAATTGACGATGGATCGTTTTTGAAAATTCACGGGACTAATTTACCCGATTCTAATTTTTCCCTTAACCTTCCTTAATATTTCCGAGTCAGTATTTCCTCAAACATCACATGTGCATTAAGTAAGATCAAATTAAAACCTTATTTCATAACAATCCGAATTATTTCCAATTTTCCGAATACGCACAAAATCCGAGGTGTAACAGGAAGAATGTTACATCTAAAAAATTTTGAATTTGTTGCATTATGAGTAGACTAACGTAAGCCTAAAGTGGACATGATGTCCTTATTAGATTAAGGAGAGTATTTGATAACTTTAAGCGAGTACCATAAGATTTTGAAGTCATATGAATCGGTGGAATTAAGTTCGTCGAAGGAAGTAGAATGTAAGTAATGTTTGGGATGATTTCGCAATAATTGAATTATACTTTGTTTGTTAATGAACTGAGGAGAAGCTATAGGTCTCCTTAGATGGTTAATGAAGTGTTATACAAGTACCAAGAAGGTTCCATAAGGATTGGGAGTCAAACGAATCGAAGCAAGCAACTTATCGGAAAAGGACATTTTGACGGACCGTAGGGGGTTTGACGGCTCATCAAATGGTGGAGCTCCACTGTGAAATAGTCACAGTGAGCCATGTTTGGCTGGTCCATTTAACGGTGCATTTTGATGGACCGTAGAAAGTTTGACGGTCCGTCAAAGGGGGTGTCAAAATGCCCGATGGGTTTTTAAGTGACACTTTATATATTTCATTTCATTTCATTTGGCCACATTATTTCCCCAAATCAGATCCTTTAGCTCTCCAAAACCCTCTCTCCAAGTCCATAAACTAATCCAAGCCAAATCTAGGAGGTTCAAGAGATTCAAGTGCTAAGAAGCTTGCTAGGGTTTGTGGAACTCAAGATTTCCTTGGGTATTGATGTTGGAGACTTCACCTTAGTGGAGTGAGTTGATCCATGACTTGTTGTTGTGTGATTAAGGTAAGTTTTTGCATCTTTTGCATATAGTTAAGGTTGTTTGGTTGTTATATCATGTGGTTGGAGGAAGAAAAGTGAAAATAGAGTTCAAGTATGAATTTGAGGACATTATGACCTATAAGTTAACTTGAATTGTGATTCTTGGCATGTTATGAGTATAATCTTGATGTGGGTGATGTTAATGATGTTGGGGAAGCGTTGTATGTAAGTATATGGGGTGTTGTGTTGTAGCTATTGTTATGAATGATCATGTAAAGGAGTTTTGGGGATTGAATGATGCCTAAATTTTATGAAGTCTCTTGATTATGGTATTGTTAATACTGTCATTGTTGTTTGGGAGTTGTTTTGGAATTTGGTAGAATAGATGAAATAGGAATTGTCAACTTTCGCTAGCTTACGAATTATACTAGTTTGAACTTAAGGGTGTCTTTGAAGCCTAACCATGGTATGAGCCCTCTTAAATGTAGATTTCTCGGGCTTTGGAGGTGAACGTTAAGTAGTTAAGAAGACATAAAGGTATGTAAAGCTAACCCTTCTTTCTTAAGGCATGATCCCATTGTTGTATACCTTCAAGTGGAAATACATAAATGTGTTCTATGACAACTTCATTCCTAGAATCACTAAAGCTCATAGTTCTTGGTACTCCCATGGAATCATTGATTCCATCCTATGATAATTGATCTTCTAAGGGGAAGATATAGTGAAAAATGATGATGATGATGATGATGTTGCTTTTACTTATGTAATTCTATGTGGATATATATATATATATATATATATATATATATATATATATATATATATAAAGCTATGTTGTAACACCGAGTCCCTTTATGGCCGGGTATGCTTCACACCGAGTCCTATATGGCCGGGTACGATATTTATTGCGCGCACCATTGCAGTTGGGTATGAATAACACCGAGTCCTATTATGGCCGGGTATGTTACACACCGAGTCCTATTAAGGCCGGGTTTGTCATAATGATGATGCTAATTATATATGTATGTATATGTATATGTATGGAAAGTATTCTCCAAAGAAAGGGGTAAGTAAATATGATGAACACCTCAAGAGTTACAAATGGCTCTTCTATCTCATGTTATCATTCATGCTTTTACCATGTTATTACTTATGCTTTACATACTCAGTACATTATTCGTACTTACGTCCTTTTATTTGTGGATGCTGTGTCATTTCCGTAGGTGGACAAGGAGACAGACTCGACCCATAGGCTGTTATCTAGAGGAGATCCATTTGATTCGGAGCTGCAGCTATTGGTACTATTCTTTTGTGTACATATATGGGCATGGCGGGGCCCTGTCCCGTCTTTATGATGATGCATACTCTTTCTAGAGGCTCGTAGACAGTTGTGTATAGCTAGATGTCTTTTAGCCTTATCGGCTTATATTTTTGCATATCATTTTGCTAGCCTCGTCAGATTGTGTACATATATATATATATGCATAGTGTTGATGTTGATATAAAAATGCCTTAGCCCAATGGAAATTGTGTTATTAATGCATAGAGATTATGAGTAAGCCATGTGGCTCGCCTAGATAGGATAGTGGAAGTACGAAGAGAGGTGCCTGGTGGGTTAGCTCCGGGTGCTCGTCATGGCCATCCGGTTAGGTCATGACAGTTATCCCTTCGTTATATTAATTTGGGCTTGTATTGACATGTATTATACTTTGGTCACTTTTGAGTGGCTTGTTGATGATCTTAAATTCATGTGTGAGAGGACTTGGCATGATAAACGAAACTATAAGATGAAATTGATATATTCTGTGTTATTGGCTTTTACTAATGATTTTACTAAGGTTACTGGCATACTCTATCTTCTGAACTATTTTTAAAAGAACTTAAGGTAACGAGAACGACTTAAGGGTTCAAAGTGATTACTTCTTCATCATTAACTTATATTGCATATTCATGAGATGTTATCATTTTTTTTTAACTGCTTCTCAATACTATTTTCAGTTACACTTAATATATTTTGTTATTAACTATTATCCCAAAGACATTCATTGAGTAACCAGTAATCAGGCATACCATTGTTGTTTTGATGGTATGTTAGGTAACATAGAAAAGCAGGTCCATGACACGCGTACAGAGTAGGAGAACTTTCTGCTTTCAAGACTTATTGGTAAGCCCACACTCTTGTTCAGGGGACACCCCATATATTTAATTTATTATTTTATTTTTTGGGTTGCGTCCCTATGTGTCAGACTCTGTTTATGTTTCTTAAAAGCTCCACTAGTCAGATGTTGTGTTATGGGTTGATGTTGAAAGTCTCGTATGTCTTATTGAGGCATTTTTCACGTCTTATAGTTTATTATTCATATTAGACTTCCACTGATTTTATAAGTATGCTTTCAGTTACTCATAAATGACTGATTTTAAATAATAATTAAAAGACTATTAAAAGAGAATAGATGATGATTGGTTTTATAAGGTTGTTCTCGTGTTGTTCTTAGCATCGGATGCCTGTTGCCTCAGTGTCGGGTTTGAAGCGACAAGCTTTGTATTATAGCCTAGGTTTAGATGTGTTCTTGGATTTGTCTGTGTCAGTAAAGCTGTGTCTATTGGAGTCTTTGTCATGCAGGCTGATAACCTAGCAGATCGAAAGACTACCAGGACATTTATAGGTATTCATTAATTAGCTCGTGCTGCAGTTTCTAACCTAGTGAACAATAGTGCTATGAGGTGCACATTGGTTGTTCTGTACAATTTGATGGATGGTACAAAGTCTCTTGGAATTCTGTTGTAGGTGTTTTGTGGTGATTTTATGGTGTGGTCGCGGATATTTTTAGACAAGTATTCTCACTATTTTATCTTTTGATGTGTATTCGTTGATTGATCCAGGTTTGAATCTTTCTCATGTGACTCGATACCTTGCCTATGATTTTGGTGTGGAACCTAAACAATTGTTAGAACCCTTTTTTTGTGAATACCCCCGCTATTGTCCACGTTATTGCTTTTAGAGACTATGTAGTTATAATTAAGGGCCATTAGACTACTGTTGATTGTTTGAATTAGAAATGCAGAACTTTGTTGTGCTTGGGAATAGACTATTTTCCCAAGTGTTATGAAACTTTAGATTGCCAATTAAAAACAGTTAGGCTTGAATTTTCTGATAAAACCGTTATATAGTGGAAGAGTTATATTGCTAAACCTTGAGGTAGACTTATTTCGTATCTTAAGACGCAAAAAATGAACTCGAAGGGGTGTATTTACCATCTAGTTGCCATTAATTACACTCAGGCCATAATACCCTCACTTATTTCATGCTTATGATTGTTTGGTTGTAGTTGGGGGATTCCCTATGAATACCATATGGCCATTGTTAAAGGTTTAGCTATGTTTTGTTATGGGATAGCTTGCAATACCAAGGAACTCTAGTGAAAATTTTAAAGACTTGCGGTGTAGTGAATATCTGAGGCTGTAACCCTTATTCGAGGACGAACGATCTTGAGAGGGGAATAATGTAACACTCCCTAAATCTAGGTCAGGTGTGAATGTGTTAAATGAGAATTAATGTGACATTTTATCCATATGAAGTCCTATCGGGATGAGTTTGGGTGGAAATAGTTGTTTTAAAATCATGATGAATAGTAGGGTGAGTAGGATTCTATTGAATCGATTAAATTTACGGTAGGTCTGATGTCATGACCCAACTAGTGGGCCATGACGGGTACCCGGAGCTGACTACCGAGCACCACTCATCATGCTATCTATCATACTCAACCTGGACATACATCATTCTCAACACAAGACTTATCATGAAATAACCTCCAAATATCTCCCAAAACATGTATATGTGCATAAGCCCACGAGGTTACAAAAAATGATGTACAGGACGTACAATGAAGAGGTCACATAGCATTTACAACCCACACATAAGTATCTATGAGCCTCTAACTGGAATACTGAAATCATAATGACGGGACAGGACCCCGCCATGCCCCAAATATCTACACAAAAGAATATACCAATAGGCTACACCTCCGGAGTGGTGGGGTGTGTTACACCTCGAAAAAATTTTCTTTGATGCACAGTGAATAGACTAACGAAGAGCACGAAGTATACGGTATTTCAATAAGTAAATAATGACCTTTGATGACCCTATGTAAGATTTCAAAGACACTCGATGTTAGACGAGAAAGTTTGCCAAGAGAAGGCAAGGCATATGATATGTATCGGAAAAGATTTACGAGTAACAAGTTAATGATGATTTAATGATGCTTTGGAGAAGAGTTATAATGTCCCTTAGATTATTAATGAGGTGATAAACAAGTATCAAGAATGTCACGACCCGAATAGGGCCATGACGGGCACCCGGGGCTAACCACCGAGCACCACTCATTCTACTACTCATCCTGCTTTCATTCATATTTCTTATGCTCATAATTATGGATAACTATTTTCATTCGAAACATATTTACTTTATATATATAAGCCCTTCGGCTATCAAAATAATATATGTATGTACATACAATAAGAAACTGTGAGACCATATCACCCACACTGCGTATCTACGAGCCTCTACTAGAGTGCTAGACATAGGGACGGGACAGGACCCCGTCATGCCCGTACCATACATATACATATATACCAAAAGAATAATCAATGGCACCTCCGGAAAATGAAGTGCTCTTAAACCAGCTAATAGCTCCTACGAGTCTGGATCGCCTCCCTGTCTACCTGTGGGCATGAACACAGCGTCCAAAGAAAACGGACGTCAGTACGAACATTGTACTGAGTATGTAAGGAATAAACAATAATAACACATCAATGAAATAGGGAAGCATCAAATGGGGAGCAATCTATAACTGACTGTGAATCATAAAGGGAATAATGCATGCTGGCTTACTTTCATACTCATCATCATATCATAAATGCATATGTGTATAAGCTGCCCGACCATATAGGTACGGTGTGATAATCATTAGCATTAGCCTGCGTCCAGGCCTCCCGCGTCCGAGGTACCCTCTCATGCCGCCCACTAGTGGTGTCTGCCCATGCCATCTGGCCATAGTGTATACGTTGCCCGCCTTAGCGGTGACTGCCCGGCCATATAGGCGCAGTGTAATATCATCATCATATGCTCATCATAATATGCTCATCATATATACTTATCATAACTCATCATAATGCATGCATGGAAACTCAAAGACAGTTAAACTTTATCGGGGTGACATAAGTTCGTGAACCCCCGATTCCATTATGGAGCATTCATACACATTCTGCCTCACCTTGAAGGAATTAGCATATAAGGTGAGTGTATGTAATGATCAACATCAATAGATTATTGATAACATCATTAGCTTTATAGAAACATCATATCATTGACTCTGAAATCTTTAGACTTAAGCTTATCATCATCGTTATCGTACTCATAGTATACCTCTTATCTCATATGGCTATTCATGAACACGGACTCTTAGTTTTCTTGAAGATAGGAGATTCATGAAGAAGGAGGAAATTCATGCCTTAGAAAGAAAGGACTAGCCTCACATACCTCTATCGCTTAACTATTCTATCGCTTGCTCGTTCTCCTTTAATGCCCACGTTCTACCTTCAAGAGAATTCGTATCAATATTAGCTAAACAATTATAAAGACGTGCTTACTAAGGCTAGAGAAAATTGGGCAGCATTTCCTTTGTTTATACAACTTCCTCCATATTCCATATCAACTCCCAAACATTCATAACAACAATTACAATCTCAACATATCAATATCCACAACTCAATCCAAGCTTCTACTCAACAATGACACTATTGTCACATTTATGACCCATTTCCTATTTCCTTCTATAATCCAAGTGTTTCAACTTTTCAATACTTCAAACAACATGAAAAGGTCATGAAACTTACCTTAGATAGTATAGGAACAAGCCTTGAGTGGCAATACTATTCTTGCACCAAAACCCTAATTCACTTCTCTTGGGATTTCTTGACTTAGATAACTTTAGTGTGTTCCTAACTCTTGATTCTTGTTGGTTTGATGAAGTTGATCATCAATTTCCTTTGGATTCTTGTGGATGAAGTGTAGAGAATATTCTAGAGAGTTCTTGACTTGAGTGGAATGAAAATGAAATGAAATAATAATGTGAGAGGGGTCCTTATATCAACGTTTAAGTTCAGTCCCGACCAGAACATACGGACCAACATACGGTCCGTATATTTTTCACTGACCGTATGTCTGGTCCAGTGAAGTGTACCATTCTGGGCTGAACCTACGGCTGGACATATGGTCCGTGTATTTTATACGGCTAGTATGTCTGGCTGTATAATGCCCAGCGATCCGAGACTTGTTCTTGTCGACTCGTTTGATTTCCGATCCTTATGAAACCTTCTTAACACTTGTTTAACACCTCAATAACAATTTAGGGAAAATTATAACTCTTCCTCAAAGCATCATTAACTTGACACTCATAAATCTTGCCCGACACACAACATATGACTTGCTTTCCTTAACAACTTTCTTTCCTTACCTTATATGTCTTTGGAATCTCGTTTAGGGTCATCAAATGCCATTTCTTACTTATCAAAACATCGTATATGTCATGCCCTTCGTTAGTCTATTCACTGTACGCTAACGGGAAATTTTTCGAGGTGTAACAAAGAAGGTTCCATAAGGATTGAAGATCAAACGAGTCGACGAGAACAAGTTCAGAATGACTGGGCATTATACGACCAAACATACTGGCCATATAAATCATACGGACTGTATGTTCAGCCGTATAATCAGCCCAGAATGTCACCCCTCTCTGGACAAAATCTACAGCTAGACATACGGTCAGTATAAATTATACGGACCATATGTTGGTCCGTAGAAACTGGTCGGGTCAGATTTTGTGTATTAATAAGGGATCCAAGTCTTATTTCATTTCATTTACCTTTCACTCCACTTCTCTCTAGAACTTCTCTCCACATTTCTCCCACAAGATTTCAAGAGAAATTAGTGTTCAACTCCATCAAACCAAGTGAATCAAGAATAAGAAACCCATTAAAGTTCATCCAAGACAAGAATCCAAGTGAAGGTGAAACTAGGGTTTGCTCAAGTGAGGTGTTTGCACCCAAGGTTCATTCCTACACCATCTAAGGTAAGTTTTATGATATTTCCATGTTGTTTAAGGTATTTGAAAGTTGAAACACTTGGATTACAAAAGGATATAGAAATGGGTCATGAATGTGGGAATAGTGTCACTCTTGAGTAAATGTTTGGATTGAGTCATGATTCTTGATATATTGTGATTATAATCATGTTATAAATGATGATGAGAACGTGGGATAGATGTTGTATATGAATGAACGTAATCGTGTGTTATGACCATGAATATGGATGATTGGAAGTGAATTGAGAAGTAAGGATAATGTAGATGAATAAAGGTTATTGTTATGATGTTGTGAATGTTATTATTGATGTTTGGGAGTTGATATATGATATGGAGAAGGTCGTATAAATAAAGGAGATGCTGTCCAATTTTCTCTAGCTTTAATCATGTATGCTAAGTCATCGATTTCCTAACGATAGTATAACTCTAATGAAGGTAGAAACGTGAGCATTAAAGGAGAACGTGCAAGTGATAGAATAGTTGAACGGAAAGGTATGTAAGGCTAACCCTTCTTTCGTAAGGCATGGTTCTTTGGCCAAATATCTATTCTTCTATGAGCCTATGATATTCTCCAATGACTCTATCTCTAAAAGCTACTAAGCTCATGATCCTCGATATGATACGATTGTACTAAATTCCTTATACGATGAGTAATCCTCTAGGGATAGATGTAATGAATGACGATAGTAATGATGATAAAGATGCCTATAAGCTTATATGTATATGTGCCTATGTGTGGCTACTCTGAAACCCCGAGCTTATATGGCCGGGTAGAAAGAATGGATATATATATATATATATATATATATGTAATACGCGCGCAGCACTGCAGTTGGGTACGGATAACCCTAAGCCTTGGTAGGGCAGGTATGTATAACACTGAGCCTTGGTAGGGCCAGGTATGTGAAACACCGAACCTTCATGGTCAGGTATGCTATGTAAATTCTATATATATGATATGAATACGAATATGCTATTAATACGATGAGATATATGAATATGTAGGAATATGGTAGATGAATACGAGTATGAATGGAAATGTGACTACGAACACGAAAATAGATATGGATGTATGTACACGAATACACAATAGAAATGGAATGTCCCTATGAAGAGCACGTAAGTGTTATGACGATGATACTATTATCTCGCATCTTATGCTATTTCATATGTTGTTTATTATGCTTTCATATTGATGTTGATCATGCTTTACATACTCGGTACATTCTTCGTACTGATGTCCTTTTGTTTGTGGACGCTGCGTCATGCCCGCAGGTGGCCAGGGAGACAGACTTGATCCATAGCTATATTTCTCAGGGACTACATAGCGGAGCTCCATTTCATTCGGAGTTACAGCTTTCGGTATAGATTCTTTTGTGTACATATTTATGGGCACAGCGGGGTCCTGTCCTGCCTATATGATATGACAAACTCTCCTTAGAGGCTCGTAGACATGTGTACATAGTTAGATGTGTTTGGACTTGTCGGCCTATATTTTGGATATTATTTTGATAGCCTCATTGGCTTATGTACAGTGATATGGGCATAGTTGCTAATGATGATATAAATGTATTGTTGCCCAACGGGATTATTATGATTGATGAATGAAAAGTATGATTTAACTATGTGGCTCACCTAGATGTAATGTGAAAGTATGTCAAGAGGTGCCAGAGTGGGTTAGCACCGGGTGCCGTCGCTTGACCCCTCCGGTTGGGTCGTGACAAAAGTGGTATCAGAGCAGTTCTATCTTAGGGTGTGTCTACGAGCCGTGTCCAGTAGAGTCTTGGTTATGGGTGTGTTGCGCGCCACACTTATAAACAAGAGGCTCCGGGCATTTTAGGAATGAATGACCTTCTTTCTTGATAAGAATCGTGTGATAGAGCTATGATATAAGAACTTCTTGTTCCTTAACCGTGTGTTATGTATTTCAGAAATGCCTGTAAAGGGAAGGCTACGGTAGCCCAAATGGGCAAAACAGTGGCAGAAAAGCGGGCTGAAAGAGCACCGCCACCAGTAGTAGAGGAAAGTGAGTCCCAGAATGCGGCTCAATCTCAGTCCTCCCCTTTAGTGCCTATTTTCGAGGAGCGTGAGGGAGCCTCAGCCCAGCTCCAACACCTCCGGCTCCTCCACCGGACGCTTCAGACCAAGATGTAAAAGAGGCCATTCATTTGCTTACCCAATTGGTTGCTGCCCGGACTCAGCGGCAAAGTACAGGGCAAGGTGATACAGCTATTAGTGCAAGGGCCCGTGATTTCATTAGGTTGAACCCTCCGGAATTCTTTGGATCAAAGCTGGATGAGGACCCTCAGAATTTTATTGATGGTATGTTGAGGACACTTCGGTTGATACATGCTTCGGACACCGAATCGGTGGAGTTAGCGTCCTATAGATTGAGGGATGTTGCGGTTCATTGGTACACGGTTTGGATGGCTTCACGGGGAGCCAATGCACCTCTCCTGGTATGGAAAGAGTTTGTAGATGCTTTCCTTCGACATTATTTACCTCCAGAAGTTCAGCGAGCTAGAGTCGATAAGTTTTTAAATTTAAGACAAGGAAGCATGAGTGCATTAGAGTATAGTCTCGGCTTTAATTCTTTGGCTAGGTATGCTTCGGCCATGGTAGCGGATATGGGTGACCGAGTGCACCGATTTGTGAAAGGCCTAGGGCCACATTTGATGGACAGGTGCTTGTTGCGTCCCTTCAGGACAATATGGATATTTCACGCATCCAAGCCCATGCTCAAAATTTAGAAGAAAGCCTACAACAACAAAGAAGTGAACGTGAGCATGATAGAGGGTATAACAAGAGGGCTAGATCTTCGGGTCCGATGAGTGAGCATAGAGGCGGGCACAGACAGCAGTTTTCTAGGCATTCAGGCCATTCTATGACTAGTGCGCCTCCACGGTTTTCAGGCCAGAGATTTGATAGATCTACTCATCCCGGGCCGAGTCAGAGCTTTTCGGGATCTCAGTTCAGGGGTGAATCGGGTCGGGCGAGGCCACCGTACCACGATGTTCCCGGTGTGGGAAGTTACATTGGGGTCGGTGCCGATTGGGTTCGAGGTTTGCTATTCATGTGGTCGACCGAGGCCATATTATGCGTGATTGCCCCTCGGTTGGTGGTAGAGGTAGGACCCGGCCTTCGGGGTCGGTGGCGGATCTTCATCATCTATACGCCTATGGGGCCGAGGTTCACATGCGCCGGTCGGCCATGGTAGAGGCGAGAGGAGAGTCCCCGGTTCTAGCGGTCCTCGGCACCGTATTTATGCTTTGGCTGGACGCCAAGATCTTGAGTCTTCTCCTGATGTTGTCACAGGTATATTATCGGTATTTTCTCATGATGTATATGCTTTGATAGATCCGGGCTCCACATTGTCATATGTTACTCCGTATATTGCGGGTCGGTTTAGAGTTAAACCGGAGTCGATCAAACCTTTTGAGGTGTCCACACACGTTGGTGAATCGGTAATAGCTAGTCGAGTGTATAGAAATTGTGTAGTTGTGATTTGTGACCATCATACTATGATTGACTTACATGAGTTAAAAATGGTGGATTTTGATGTTATTATGGGCATGGATTGGTTGGCTTCTTGCTATGCCAATGTTGATTGTAGAATGAAAATGGTTCGTTTCTAATTTTCGGGAGAACCAGTTTTAGAATGGAAAGGAAATACGGCGTCACCAAAGGGTAGGTTTATTTCCTATCTAAAGGCAAGAAAAATGATCACAAAAGGTTGCATTTATCATCTAGTACGGGTTCAAGATGTAGAAGCTAAACCGCCAACTCTTCAGTCAGTTCCCATAGTGAACGAGTTTTCGGATGTATTTCCGGAAGAGCTTCCAGGCCTCCCGAGCGAGCGGGAAATTGATTTTGCTATTGATGTGTTGCCAGCACCAAACCCATATCTATTCCACCTTATAGAATGGCTCCCGCAGAATTGAAAGAGTTGAAGGAGCAATTGAAACACTTGCTTGAGAAAGGCTTTATTAGGCCTAGTTCATCCCGTGGGGAGCACCGTATTGTTTGTCCGAAAGAAAGATGGCTCTTTGAGAATGTGCATTGACTATCGGCAATTGAATAAGGTGACGATTAAGAATAAATATCCTCTTCCGAGGATTGATGACTTATTTGATCAATTACAAGGTGCCAAATGATTTTCAAAGATAGATTTGAGATCTGGGTATCATCAAGTGAGAGTTAGGGAGAAAGATATCCCTAAGACAACCTTCAGAACAAGATATGGCCATTTTGAGTTCCGGGTGATGTCATTCGGGCTAACTAATGCACCGGCAGTATTTATGAATTTAATGAACAATGTGTTCAGACCCTTCTAGATTTATTTGTGATTGTATTCATCGATGATATCTTGGTGTATTCTAGATCCGAGGCAGAACATGCGGATCATTTGCGTACTGTCTTTAGAGTTCTTCAAACTCGAGAGTTGTTTGCAAAATTTTCTAAGTGTGAGTTTTGGTTGAACTCAGTGACATTTTTGGGGCACATTGTTTCAGCCGATGGTATTCGGGTAGATAGCCAAAAGATTGAGGCCGTGAAGACTTGGCCAAGGCCACAACTCCTACGGAGGTTCGTAGCTTTCTGGGCTTAGCAGGTTATTACAGGAGATTTGTTGAAGGTTTCTCTTCTATTTCAGCACCACTTACAAAGCTGACCCGAAAATCGACAAAGTTTTCAATGGACGGATGCTTGTGAACGTAGTTTCCAAGAGCTAAAAGATAGATTGACTTCTGCACCAGTCCTGACACTTCCAGTGGGATTGGAAGGTTATGTTGTTTATTGTGATGCTTCGGGTATGGGGCTAGGATGTGTATTGATGCAACATGGTAAGGTGATTGCGTATGCTTCAAGGCAATTACAGAAACGTGAAAAGAATTATCCAACCCATGACCTAGAATTGGCTGCAGTGATTCATGCACTAAAGATGTGGAAACATTATTTATATGGTGTCCATGTGGATATTTACACGGATCATAAGAGCCTTGATATATCTTCAAGCCAAAAAGAGTTGAATTTGCGGCAACGACGATGGTTGGAATTGCTAAAAGATTATGATGTTGATATCCTATATCACCCCGGAAAGGCAAATGTTGTGGCTGATGCTCTTAGCCGTAGATCTATGGGAAGTTTGTGTGATGTACGACCAGAGAAAAGAGAAATGGCTCGTGAGCTCCAGCAGTTAGCTAGCCTAGGAGTTCGAGTAGTGGACTCAGGTAGCAGGGGAACTACCATTCAGAATTCAGCAGTCTCGTCGCTAGTAGTGGAAGTGAAAGAGCGACAATACGAAGATCCCATGCTAATGCATTATAGAGATACACTCCCTCAGAAGGAGAAGTCATCATTTGAGATCTCAGGAGACGGAGTTCTCCGATGTCGAGGCAGATTATGTGTTCCTGATGTGGCAGTTTTACGCCACCAAATATTGAGAGAAGCTCATTGTTCTCGTTATTCTATCCACCCCGGAGCAATGAAAATGTATCATGATCTTAAATTCGTATATTGGTGGAATGGGATGAAGAAAGATATAGCGGAATTTGTAGCTCAATGTCCCAATTGTCAACAAGTGAAAATCGAGCACCAAAAGCCGGGCGGATTGTTGCAAGCTATAGAAATCCCAACTTGGAAGTGGGAAGTAATTAACATGGACTTCATTACAAGCTTACCCCGTTCTCGACGTAAGTATGATTCCATATGGGTGATTGTGGATAGACTCACGAAGTCAGCTCATTTCTTACCAGTCAGAACGACGTATGTGGGAGAAGATTATGCCAAGCTCTATGTTAAAGAGATAGTGCGACTTCATGGTGTTCCAGTATCTATTATCTCAGATAGAGGAACTCAGTTTACGGCTAATTTTTGGAAGTCCTTCCAAGAGGGTTTGGGGACTCATGTGAGCCTTAGCACGGCATTTCATCCACAGACTGATGGACAAGCTGAACGTACCATTCAGACTCTTGAGGATATGTTACGGGCATGTATGTTAGATTTTGGAGGTAATTGGGATGATCACTTACCACTCATTGAGTTTGCTTACAATAATAGTTATCATTCTAGCATCAAATGGCACCGTATGAGGCTTTATATGGGCGAAAGTGTAGATCCCCAATTGGGTGGTTTGAAGTAGGAGAGACTAAATTGATAGGGCCAGACTTGGTCTAACAAGCCATAGAGAAAGTTAAGCTCATACAAGATCGGTTATTAGCAGCCCAAAGTCGTCAAAAGTCCTATGCGGATAATCGTCGAAGGGACTTAGAGTTCCAAGTTAAAGATTGGGTATTCTTAAAAGTGTCACCAATGAAGGGTGTAATGAGATTTGGCAAAAAAGGGGAAGCTTAGTCCCCGGTACATTGGGCCTTATGAGATTATGCGCAAAGTAGGCAAAGTGGCTTACGAATTAGATCTACCTCCGATTTGGAGTCGGTTCCCGAGTTTTCCATGTTTTGATGCTTCGTAAATGTGTTGGAGATCCTACTAGGATCGTGCCGGTAAATGATGTTCAGTGATAGAAAAGTTAACTTATGAAGAGATACCTATTGCCATATTAGATAGGCAAGTACGGAGGCTTAGAAACAAAGAAGTGGCCTCAGTTAAGGTTTTGTGGAGAAACAATAACCGAGAAGAAATGACATGGGAAGCGGAAGAAATTATGAAATCCAAGTACCCGCACTTATTTCAGCCCCCGGAAGAGGGCCAAGATGAGACATCAAGATCATAAGGTATGTATGTTTTTCTTTTTATGCATTTGGGTCGTGTGTGGCCAAATTCTTTTACTATTATGTTGTGGCCCTGTGAGGCATTGTTATTATGGGTTGTTGTGATAGGATGGTAGTGCCATATTATAGGGGAAACTCTAGCGAAATTTCTGTAGAATTCCCGAGTGCTTAACATTCGAGGACGAATGTTCTTAAGGGGGAAGAATGTTACACCTCGAAAAATTTTCCGTTGATGCACAGTGAATAGACTAACGAAGAGCACGAAGTATACGGTATTTCAATAAGTAAAGAATGACATTTGATGACCCTAAGTAAGATTTCAAAGACATTCGATGTTAGACGAGAAAGTTTGCCAAGAGAAGGCAAGGCATACGATAAGTATCGGAAGAGATTTACGAGTAACAAGTTAATGATGATTTAATGATGCTTTGGAGAAGAGTTATAATGTCCCTTAGATTGTTAATGAGGTGATAAACAAGTGTCAAGAAGGTTCCATAAGGATTGGAGATCAAACGAGTCGACGAGAACAAGTTCGGAATAGTTATGGGCATTATACGGCCAAACATACTGGCCGTATAAAACATACGGACCGTATGTTCAGCCGTATAATCAGCCCAGAATGTCACCCCTCTCTGGACCAAATCTACGGCCAGACATACGGTCAGTATAATTTATACGGACCGTATGTTGGTCCGTAGAATATGGTCGGGTTGATTTTGTTATTAATAAGGGACCAAGTCTTATTTCATTTCATTTCCCTTTCACTCCACTTCTCTCTAGAACATCTCTCTACATTTCTCCCACAAGATTTCAAGAGATATTAGTGTTCAACTTCATCAAACCAAGTGAATCAAGAATAAGAAACCCATTAAAGTTCATCCAAGACAAGAATCCAAGTGAAGGTGAAACTAGGGTTTTGCTCAAGTGAAGTGTTTGCACCCAAGGTTCATTCCTACACCATCTAAGGTAAGTTTTATGATATTTCCATGTTGTTTAAGGTATTTGAAAGTTGAAACACTTGGATTGTAAAAGGATATAGAAATGGGTCATGAATGTGGGAATAGTGTCACTTTTGAGTAAATGTTTGGATTGAGTCATGATTCTTGATACATTATGATTATAATCATGTTATAAATGATATTGAGAACATGGGATAGATGTTGTATATGAATGAACGTAATCGTGTGTTATGACCATGAATATGGATGATTGGAAGTGAATTGAGAAGTAAGGATAATGTAGGTGAATAAAGGCTATTGTTATGATGTTGTGAATGTTATTATTGATGTTTGGGAGTTGATATATGATATGGAGGAAGTCGTATAAATAAAGGAGATGCTTTGTCCAATTTTCTCTAGCTTTAGTCATGTATGCTAAGTCATCGATTTCCTAATGATAGTATAACTCTAATGAAGGTAGAAACGTGAGCATTGAAGGAGAACGTGCAAGTGATAGAATAGTTGAACGGAAAGGTATGTAAGGCTAACCCTTCTTTCATAAGGCATGGTTCTTTGGCCAAATATCTATTCTTCTATGAGCCTATGATATTCTCCAATGATTCTATCTCTAAAAGCTACTAAGCTCATGATCCTCGATATGTTACGATTGTACTAAATTCCTTATATGACGAGTAATCCTCTAGGGATAGATGTAATGAATGACGATAGTAATGATGCTAAAGATGCTTATGAGCTTATATGTATATGTGCCTATGTATGGCTATTATGAAACCCCGAGCTTATATGGCCGGGTAGAATATAGTAAAGTATATATATATTATATATATATATATATATATATATATATATATATATATATATATATATATATATATATATATATATATGTGTGTGTGTGTATATATATATATACGTATATATATATATGTGTGTGTGTGTATATATATATATATAGGTGTGTGTATATATATATATATATATATATATACACGCGAGCCTTGGTAGGGCCGGTATGGTATGTGAAACACCGAACCTTCGTGGTCGGGTATGCTATGTAAAGCCTATGTATATGATATGAATATCGAATATGCTATGTAATATGCTATGTATATATATGAATATGAATATGATATGAATAAGTATGAAAAATATGAATACGAATACGAAAATGGATACGAAATGAATGGAAATGGATATGAATACGAATACGGATATGGATGTATGTACACGGATACGCAATAGAAATGGAATGTCCCTATGAAAAGCAAGTAAGTGTTATGACGATGATACTATTATCTCCCAAGCTATGCTATTTCATATGTTGTCTATTATGCTTTCATATTGATGTTGATCATGCTTTACATACTCAGTACATTCTTCGTGCGACGTCCTTTTGTTTGTGGACATTTGCGTCATGCCCGCGGTGGCCAGGGAGACAGACTTGATCCATAGCTATATTTCTCAGGGACTACATAGCGGAGCTCCATTTCATTCGGAGCTACAGCTTTTGGTATAGATTCTTTTGTGTACATATTTATGGGCACGGCGGGGTCCTGTCCCGCCTATATGATATGACATACTCTCCTTAGAGGCTCGTAGACATGTGTATAGTTAGATGTGTTTGGCCTTGTCGGCCTATATTTTGGATATTATTTTGTTAGCCTCGTCGGCTTATGTACATTGATATGGGCATAGTTGCTAATGATGATATAGATGTATTGTTGCTCAATGGGATTAGTATGATTGATGAATGAAAAGTATGATTCTCCGGTTGGGTCGTGACAGGGTGCTCCTGTACAACTGCTGATAAGGCTCCTAGGTGTCCGGTCCGTCTCCCTGTCTACTTGTGGGCATGAACACAGTGTCCATAAAAGAAAAAGGACGTCAGTACGAACAATGTACTGAGTATGTAAGGCATGTATATCAACATAATAAAGAAGTAAGAGAACATGAGATGAAGAGATAACCTGTAACTGATTACCTCTTAAGGCGGAACCATGCATGCTAAGAAAAACATCATATCGTGCATACATATATATATAAACTGCCTGACCATATAGGTATGATGTGGTCATCATTAGCCCGCATCCGGGGTAAACATCTCAAGCCGCCCACTAGTGGTGTCTGCCCCACCATATAGGCACGGTGTAATCATCATCATAGCTGCCCACTATGCCCATCGTAGTGGTGATAGCCTGGCCAAATAGGCATGGTGTAATCTTACATATACATAATATGAAGCATGCATGAGAGCTCAAGTAAAGGTTGTAACTCTATCGGAGTGACGTAAGGTCGGGAGCCTGTGATTATGTTATGGAATAATCTTCATCACTATGTCACACCTTGAAAGAACTAATATCATGAGGTGAGGTAACAACAAGAAATGACATCAATGGAATCACAAGGATAAGAATATCAGGCTCATCATAGCATCATTATCATTATCATTATCATGGAACATACCTCATCTCTATCTCATAAGAAGCTCTTAAGAATCTTTAACTTTCATCTTTTGGGATGTAAAAAGGTCATGGAAATATAGAAAAGAAATCATAATATAGGAGTCATGCCTTTGAAAGAAAGTGTTATACCTCGCATTTTGTGCGTACTCGGAAAAATTGGAAATAATTGGAATGTTAAGAAATAAGGCCTTAATTGGATTTTACTTAATGTGTGTGTGATGTTTAAGGAAATAATGACGCGGAAATATTAAGGAAGGTTAAGGGCAAAATTGGAACCTTGTAAATTAGTCCCGTGAATTTTCAAAAACGATCAATCATCAATTGGGCTTAAACAAAAAATTGGAAAACTAGGCCCAAAGTAGAGAGGGTGGCCGGCCATATTGGCTTGGCCAACCCATGTTTGATCATGTGCAAGCCATGTGAGTAACTAATTAATTATAAGAGTGGAGATTCAAGAAAATTCAAGAAACAAGAAACAAAAAAAAATTGAAGAACACAAGAGGGAGTATTCGGCTGAACTTGGAGAAATTCCACCCTCCAAAATCTTGATTCCAAAATTGTTTTCTTGTGGTTTTCATACTAATTTGAGGTCCCTTATCGACTTGGCGTAGTTGGTTCGGAAGACTAAGCTTTGGTTTTGTTGCTTGGACAACTTGAGGAAGTGAAGAAGTTTGAAGAGAAAGGTAAGAATTCTTTCCTTCTAATTATGTTATGAAGGCTTGAATGTGTTGTAGTGTATGCAAATGAGTAGAGCACATAGGAATATGGAAGTTTGCATGATGGAAGGGCATGCATGTTGGTGGCCGAATTCATGGTCAATGTGTAGTGTGATTATGTTAAGTCTTATGTTGTATTATGATTGTAGACATTGTAGAAATTGCATTGGAAGTGAAAGTTGAATGAAATGAAATGGAATGGAGAAAATTGCATGTTGGCCGTGACTTGTGTAGGTGGTAAACCCATGTGGAATTTATTTTGTTTAATATGTTAGTTGCGTCGTTGTGATCCTTGTAGTGTAAATGGAGGCTTAACGATTTAAGTTTGGCATTAGAATTGCATATGTGTTATTGTAGGAAAGTATATGCATTCTAACCTAGTGTTATGTAATTATGGGAATGTATTGTTTAAATGCTAGTTATGATTGTTGTTAATGGATTTGAGAGATGATTATGTGTTATGAATATGTTCATCGAAGAACGGAAGTTTCGGATGAGTTATGGTTTTGGTGGGAAGTTTGCATATTTTGCAATTAATATGAAAAACTATATATAATGTCTCCAAATGGTGTTAGAATGATCTTGATGGTTAATGATGATGAAAATAATGATATTGGATTGAAATGTGAAGTTAGTTTGGAAGTTGTTGTCTTATGTTGGAAGAAGACTATTTGTGGTAGTATGTGATTCTTGTTGTGTATTAATGTTGTTGGTTTGGTTGTTGTTGATCATTTTGAGCCGAGTTGAATCTCGGAGATCTTTGTATGTATAGGGGAGATCTTTGCCCAAATTTTTATAGAACAATATTGGTTAAGTTTGGAAATTATAGGTCTCATGAATAGTAAGCGGTCAATGTGACCATTTGCGGATTTTGACGAAACGGGAAGTGAGTTTTGGAGAGCGTAAGAGGCCTAAAAGGTATGTAAAGCCTTCCTATTTCTCTCTTGGCATGATCTAAGTGTACTAGGGTCGGATTGGCGCCACGGAAAGTATTACGTTCATCGGAATCCGCGGTTGAAAACGTTCCTTTTTCATTCAATAGAATTGAATCCTTTAAGTATGTTTTGTTCAGAGGATTGTGTAAACTTCCACAAATGGCCTAGAAAGTTAAGGAATGCCCCTAGGACCTCCATGGTTGATTCTATAGACTTAAGATACATAATTTGCGTCCGTCACTTCAGTTGACTCGAGGCGGGCCCACTATTCCCGCTTTGTCGCTCATTTTACTATTGTCTTGTTTTTGAGCATATAACATGAACTTTGTTTACTATCCTTCGACTACTAAATAATAATTGTTTTAAGTATGTCCTTAAGTCTTATAAACTATTTTGGAACATGAAAATTATCGTAGAAAGGGTATTTCTCCGTAATCCATTATGACATCCGAAATTCACTTCACATAATTCGTTCGATTCCTTTGCTTGATTTTTTATTCGCTATGCTTCATTGAGTCTCCGAAAAATCTATATGGTATTTTATTGCATTTAGTCTCTCACTACTCCATTCGTGGATGCCTCAATGTTTCCCACACCGAGCCGGGCCAGGATATGTTTTCAAGCGTATTTCTGCGCATTGTTCGCCGTGCTCCGGTGTGAGGGCGGTATAATACGTACATGGGTTGTGGAGTATGATGTGCCATGTACGCTTATGTTGATACTTATTGATTACGATCCGATATGGCCATCTATTATGATATGATGTTGTGATTTGTGGTGCCAGTGTCGGGGGCGACCACGTTCTGATCGCCGGGTCCCTAACAGGACCGGTTTTGGCATATGTTTTCTGCATATATTACTTATGATTTCTGATATGCTTTCTGACTACTTATGTATCTCGTATGTTCTCCGCATAACCTGTTCTGTTCTTAATTTGTTTATTACAGTCTCTGCTTTACATATTCAGTACATTTTCCGTACTGACCCCCTTTCTTCGGGGGGGCTGCGTTTCATGCCCGCAGGTACCGACACACGCTTTGCAGATCCGCCCGCTTAGGCTATCTACCAGCTATCTGTCAGCACTCCTTTGTTCGGAGCTTGCACTTTTGGTATAGTCTTTTTCTGTTATGTACGTATACCGGATTTCATGGGTACGGCGGGGCCCTGTGTTATATCCCGCATTTTGTACGTCGGAATATTTTAAGACAATCGCGGGAAGTTAGGGGCAAGGCCATTTTTCCAGTTTTGTTTGAATGCGCGAGTCGCTTATAAATATTATTGTTATGGAAATTTAAGGGCAAACTTGGAATAAGGAAAATGAGAGGCCATGTGTTATTTCATATTGCAAGACATGCATATGTGGACAAAAGTTGACCAAGTCAAGGAATTAGTCATCTTTTCCCATTTAAAGAAAATTCTAGAAAAATTGGGAAAAAATAAGAGGAGCCAACCGGCCATGTGCATGGCATGTGCACATATGTATATATAAGTATGATAAGTCTTGAAGAGGAAGACTAAATCATCATTTGCTAAGTCTAGAAATTTCAAGAAAGATGAAAAGGAAAAGAAGAAGGAGAAACGGATGAGGGCTGGCCGAAACCAGCCCCTCCATCTTGATCGTGAAGAATTTATTTCTTCTTGCTTTCCTACTAATTAAGAGGTCCTCTACACCATGAAGGAGTTGTTGGGACAAGAAATCCATTCGTTGTTGCACCTTGGAGCTCTAGCCGAGAGAGACATGGAAGGAGAAGGTGAGGTTCAATCTTATTTTGTATGTGTTATGCATGATTGTGGGTGTTGTGGAATGTGAAAAATGAATGAAGTTCATGAAGTTATGAAATGTAAGTAGTGGCCGTGTGTATGTAGTCTAGGTGTAGGCATGATGAACCAATTTATTTAGTATGTTGGATTGTTATATTATGAATGAATTGTGTAGGATGTAAAGTATGGAAATAAATGAAACCCATGAGATTATGAAAGTTGGTGTTGGGCCGTGACCTAGTGATATTTGGTGTGAAATGAATGAGCTAATGTTGTCGAATATTTTGGTTGTCGTTGTTATGAATTCTACGATGTAAAGTGAAGGTTTAATGAGTCAAATGGAAATTGTAAATCGTGTGGGCTGTTTGGAAACCAATATGATTGTGTTGTGATTTCAATATGTTTTCTTGAATGTTATGGAAATGATCTTGTTAGCATATGAGATTGTTGGTATAGTTTATGAAATTGAAAGGAAGAAATGTATCGTTGACGTCCTAAAGTAGTTGAAGGGTTCGGGAAAATTAGTCTATGGTTTGGGTTGTTTGAAATATCATATGGAATGCTTGAGATGTTCTTAAATCATGTTTGAATGGCCTCGGAATAATATTTAAACGAATGATCATTGGTGTTAGTTGGAAGGCATGAAGGTTATTTGAATTGAATATTGAAGTATTGTAGAATAATTGTTTGTATTGTTGTTGGTTTGGCCGGGTTGAATTCCCGGATTGTTGTTGATTGAAATTTGCCAAGTTGAACTTGGCGGGATGGAGTAGTTACAAGGGAAATGCTGCCGAAATTTCGGTAGGCAAGTGTACCTTAAGATTCAATCACTAAAGGCTTCTAACCAAGGTTTGGTAAATGCGACCATTTGTAGATTTTTGGTGGAGTTGGAGCTCGAATTTGGAGAAGCGTGAGAAGCGGAAAAGGTACGTAAGGCTTCACCCTTCTTTCTATGGCATGTCTTAGGCATACTAAGTTGGATACGGGCCTCGGGGATCATTCCTATTCTCGAAATCCAAGATTGAAATTCGTTACTATCCGTTCGCAGAATTGAAGTAGAACTTGCACAAAATGTTGGAAAAACTTCTTAGACATCCAGAACTTACACAAATAGGACTCGATTACCCTAAGACCCTCCTAAGTGACGCTATGAATTGTAATATACGTAAATTTGATACGCCGCCTCATTTGACTCGAGGTGGGCCCACTATTCCCGAACTCTCTCTTATTGTCCTATTTGACTTATTTTCATTCTATAGTTAAGGAAAGTTCTTGGTTATTACTTTAACTACTAAATAATAGTCGCTTTAACAAATCCATTGATTCAAACACGATTCTTTTCCTCCTATGGCTCCCTTCGGTTTATTTCAATATTACGGTTAAAGGAAACTTTTAGATATTATTCCGACTACTAAATAAGAATTGTTTTAACTAAACCCTTAACCCCAATGCATGATTTTTTCTTTTCTAAAAGTTTACAAATGTTTTCCAAAAATATTCTTTTTCTTCAAAAACCCGTTTTACAATATTGAAAGTCTTAATGACTAAAGCGATGCCTATGATCCCATGATGCCTATGATCCTATGAATACTATGATTCCACGATGACTACGATCCAATGGATGACTATGATTCTATGATGCTATGATGCCTATGATTCTATGACAACTATGATTCTATGATACGATATGCTATGTCTATGACCCGATATGCTATGGCATGTTCTACGTTGATAGTCTCGCCTTATGATTATCGTTCCTTCAAGGTGAGACAAAGCGGCCATGATTACTTCATAATGCGATCGGAGGTTTCGACCTTACGTCACTCCGATAAGTACATGATTTCCTTGGGCTCTCTTGCATGCTAAATATGAACATGGGTTGGGGGGATGGGATACTTTATGCTTGGGAATTGGGAAGGAAACTATGTTTCATTGCCACTGTCAAGGATTATCATCCGGACGCGGGATGCCGGACGCGGGATTTATGGCGGTAGCCGGAGTATTCGGCGCTATGTGGGCGGCCGCCTCGTGCGGTACTATGACCCGATATGACCAAGTAAAGCATGCATGGCATCCGCCCCCAGGGGCACTCATATGCACAGGTTACTCTGCTATCCTATGATATGTTCTATGTTCTCTATGCAGTATATAATTCCTATGTACAGGTCACAGCTTGACATGACATGTTCTATGTTTCTATGCGGTTATTGTTCGTGTATACATTTCCTACTATGTTATTATTCATGCCTTACATACTCAGTACATTGTTCGTACTGACGCCCTTCTTGTGGGCGCTGCGTTTCATGCCGCGCGGTGCACATGGTATGGAAGTCATTATAGAAGATGTTCCAATATTGGCAAGCTCCACTCGCCCTGGGAGTTGTCGAGTCATCATACACGTGCTATGGTCCATGATTACGGTTAGAGACTTTGCGCATGTAGTCGTGGGTCTAAGGTGTCAGCTTTAAAAAGAGTTTCACTAGTTGATGTGTTTTATTTTACGGAGTCCTCATATTTACAAACTATGTTTACTTTGAGAGACGACGAAGAGATTTTGAAAAAAATTTACTATGTATTTTACTTTATCTTGTCCTAAGAATCCAAGGAGTTCATATGTGTAATAAGGGTTAGCGGGTTCGCTCGGCTCCAAATATGGGGTCGGTGCCCATCACACCCTAGTAAAGTCGGGGTGTGACACACCGTCCCGTCATATGTTTATGTTTTCGTCCGTAGAGGTACGTAGACATGTATAGTGGGTCTCCGTATATATGTTCGTGAGCTTGTGTACGTTGGGGTTGTGTATATATTTTGTGACGGCCCGATCGGCCTTCGTGCGACATACTCGCTTTTTATGCGTCATCTGACGATATCCTTTAACCGTTATTTATGTATATTCTCGCTATTATGCTAAAGTGATAAGGGCACGTACGAGTGTCCTAACCGGGCACGAGTCCCGCCACCGGGGGGGGTCGTGACAAAAGTGGGGGGGGTCCTCGGAAGCCGACCGTGTCAGTGAGTCCTTTTTTCGTGGTTGGCACCCATCATGCGGGGGGCCGAGCATTTAGGATGCCCCTTCTTTTTATTAAGGGACGGAAATTTGACGGGTTTTTCCAACAATGAATTGTTTTAATTTACGAATGCTTTCCAAAAAGGCACGGCACCCCGGGGGGAAACCCGCCCCGGGGGCCAGTCGGGCCCCCGGCCAGGGGCCCATGCCCCCCCCGAGCCAGCCGACCTCCGGGCCGGGGCCGCCGGCGACGCCACCGGCCGGAGGGGGCCCGGGGGGTCGGTCGCGGGGAGGGGGCTCCCCCCGTTTCGCCCCGGGGCCCTCCCTCTGCCCCCCCCGGGCGGAGGGCGAGCCAGCGGGAGGCGGTGCTTTTTGACGGGGGGTGGCGCCGGGGCCGGGCGAGGGGGGGGATGGGGGGACACCGTTAGGGGGTTTCGAGGCCCGGAGTTTTTGACTTTAA
>NC_081343.1:6604526-6677660 GCF_029784015.1 Lycium ferocissimum | reverse complement strand
CTACTTTTATGTATATATTTGGACACAGCAAAATCAGTTACTTGTAATTATATGTATCGTGTTTAGAGGCTCGTAGACAGATATGTACAGTCAGATGTTTCATAGCCTAGTTGTCTTTATCGCCGTGTGATATGTCAATACAATAATATTACTACTCGTTTTACATGTATGCTATTATCTAGCGATGTTGTGAAAAAAAATGCCCGTTGTTTATACTACTAATTTAGTAAAGAAGAATAAGACATATGACAGGGGTGCCAGTACAAGCACGGGTACAAATCGCCCCTAGTTGGGTCGTGACACTTAGACCCTCAATAAAAATGATCTTCTACCTACTTGTATTTGAGTCTATTATCAAGAGTGTTAGTGATTTTAAGTAGAGAGAGGATACTTATGGAAGTGGTAAGTTGATGAAGGGTAAGATAGTAATTTGGGGTTATTTTAAGAGATGATTGGAAATGGATTTAAGTGTATTTTGATATATATGTGGTCATTGTTGTTGTGGGTATTGTGGTTGATGTTAGATTGAATGGGTAGTTGAAGAGTTGTAAGCTTACAAGGAAATTATTGTCTACAAATCGTTAAGCTCTATATGTATCTAAAGATGGTTAGTAAGTGAGGTAAATAGTCTAATTAAGGCCTATGTTATCTTAATTGTAGACTTACAAGTTCAAGAGGTAGAAGTTGGACGATTGGATATACTTCAAGATATGTTAAGGCTATCATTTCATTCTTTTGGCATGATCGTGCGATATGAGACAACAAGCGAGTAAGCGAGCTTCCATATTACTCGACTCTTTGAAGAATTAGGAGTACCCCAATCTTTGATGTTCATGTACCCCGCTTATGATTGTTCCTTCTGTTCATGGGTACAGTTTTATGTATACAGTTTATTCATGCATTACATTCATTATATATATCTATATACATTGAACCATGACCAGAAGGTGTTATATACGTGAATATTAGATATATGTGGAGTATGAGAAGAGGGATAGGAGTTATGCACGCATTATCACCTGATCAACTAGTGCACCATGATGATATGAGAATCAGGCTGCACATACCGTAGCAATGTATATGATGATGGCCGCAGAGAGGCCGCTATTATATAAAGAGAGTGTTACACCCCGTATCTTTGAAGAGCACTTATCAAATTTGAAACATAAGTATGTTGTGTTAGGGTTAAGTAAAACCACTTTGGAATATAAGGAATAAGAATTATTAACTATATTTATTGAGTGAAGGATATATATAAGGTATACCGGAAGGTTTTATAAGGAAATGAGTGGAAGAAATGGAGTAGTACAACTTTGGAGAAAGGATGGGTCATGTTTTGTGTGAAAATTTTGGTCCAACTTGGGGGGACAAATATCCCTTAGCATATAAAGTGTTTTGAATTGAAACAAAAGCCTAAAATGAAGTTCGTCGAGTCTAGTTTCCAAAGCAACAAATCGCTCGTCGATAGGACATCGGAGTAGAGAATTATGGACGTTACAAGTTCGGCTGACAAAGCAGAAACGCGTGCTACAGTACTGATACAGTAACCGACTTGCTACAGTACATTGCTACAGTGACCCCTGACCCGAATTTGACCCTACTTAAAGGGTAAAAACCCCTTTTTTTCATCCGATTTGCCCAGAAAATTCTAGAAAATTTGAAGAGGGAGTGAGGGAAATCAAAAAGTAAGCAATTTTCAAGTGACGGAGTATTAATCGAAGCTCGGATAAATGCATAGATGTGATTCTAGTATGGTTTTGCGGTAGATTCAAGGTGGTTATTGAAGATATAGCTGTTTTAACAAAAATAAGGTATGAATCTCTCCTTATTAATAGTACTTTTGGTTTATTCACGAAGATAGAGTGATTACATGGTCGTAGAATAAAGTTGTTGGTTGAGAAATTGGAAGAACATCGCGTGGGATGTTTTATGGAATATTTTGGTATTGATAATGGTGCTGTTGATGTTGGTGCTATTGTAGTTGTTGTTTTGTTGGTATTGTGATTTCGGGCTAGGGATATAAACGGGGAGATCTTTGCCCAAATTTTGGCAAATTTTAAGAGGATTTAATTTGAAGGCTTAAGACAAACATATGATAATGATCCTAACAATAGTATGAGTGGCTTTATATGTAGATCATGGGACTACAAATGATCTTATGTAGATTGCAAGGCAGAAAGTAAGTTGGAAAAGTCGAGAAGTAAGCTTCCAGGTATGTTAAGGCTACTTCCTTTCTTTCTAAAGGCATGATTCTTTTTCCTATGAACGCATACATGGATTCCATAATATCCTTATTTCCAAAAAGCTCAAAGTTCATAATTGTCAAAGTTCTTGTGATGCTAAAGATAGATGTTTCTGTGATGGTAATAATGATAATGATTCCATTTCTTAAGATTCCTACTATTGAGACCTCTTTGACTATTCGCACAAAGATGTGCTATTTATGAAGATTATTCTTGGGTTACCATAACCCTAGTGTAGTACTCCTCTTTAGTTAAAAGCTAGTATAAGAATAGTTGAGTTATATAAGATGATTGAATGTCAGGAGGTATAATTAGTGTATATGTTGTTTATAGGCTATTATGTTGCCTTCGAGTTATTATTATATGTATACGCCTGGCCTACGGGTCATGGAGTTGTTGCCTGGCCTACGGGTCATGGAGTTATTGCCTGACCGACGGGTCACAGAGTTGCGCATACCTGATAGCATCCATGGCAGCTCAGAATTATTGAAGGACGTGGATGAAGATTTGGAAGTTCCAAGAAGACCCATGACAAGATCTCAAACGAGGAAATTGCAAGACAAGCTTAATAGGCTGCAAGCAACAATTCAAAAGTGTCTTGTGATGGAAGAAGAGCTCCAGCCCAATTCAGATTTTTCCTCAAGTCTTACACTTATTTGGAGGCCCAAAGTAATGTCCAAAGTGAGATGGAATGAGGCCCAAATCAGCCCCAAAAGAAGAAGTTTCCAGCAGCCCAAAATTAGCCAAAACATTAGTTTCTAGAATAAATATTTAATTGTTGTTTTAATATATGTTGACTTGCATTGGTCCAAGTGTGGGTAGTCTTTTAGGGTGTTTTAATCTATGTTGACTGCCTTGGTCCAAGTGTGGGAAGTCTTCTATGCTTCTAGGGAAGATAATTCCCATTTATTTCTATTTTGACTAGCTCCTTCTTTACAACTATATAAAGGGGTGATTGTCATTCATTGTAAATCGATTTTGAAGAATATATCATATTGAGAGTTCTTTTGAACCTTTGTGGCATTACTTTAGGATTTATCTTTCAACCTAACTAGTTCTTAGTTCAAGGTAGTAAGATAATTTCTTCTTTGATATCTTTGATTTCTTTTGGTATTCTTTCGAAGGCGATTAGTTCTAAATACTAATTGTTGTCTTAAGTTACTCATAAAGCGGTAGATCCAAATCTCTCGTTTTTGATTTGTTATCTCAAGTAAAGGCGTTAGATTTCTTCCTATAAATCTATACGTTGTTACATGGATCTTGTCAAGACTTTAGAACTTACGTTCTTGAAAATTCGTGGATTGTTCCTTCGAATTTCCCATATCTTTTATTTTCTAGTTTTTAGATTCTTTTCTATATTTGCTTCCGCACTTCTTATATTTTAATTATAAATTTGGGATCTCCCTAACCTCATTGTTATCAAGTGGTATCAGAGCAGTTTTATCAAGATTCCATTCTTGATAATCTTGGGGATTTCTTGAAGAAGAAAAAAAAGAGCAAAAAAAAAAAAAAATTTTTAAAAGTACTATAGCAGTGAACAGTGACGAAAAAAAAAAGTTTAGTGTTTTCTCTTCAAGAAATTTCTTCCATTTATTTGTTTTCTAAAGATTAAGATAGAAACAAGAAGAGGGGATCCTAGATCTTTAAAGCTAAGAAGCAATCAATTTTTTTTTTCTTACTCCTTTTATCTTGTTAAAAAAAAAATTCCTTTTTGTTCGAGTCTTGTTTCAACTAAATTCTAATTCTTTCTAGGATTGGTTCTTCATTTTCTTTAGTGCCCCAAAATTCTTTATTTTACTACTAAGGGCTTGATTCTAGTGGGGTTTAATTATAAATCCATAAAGTGTTTTCCGAAAGGTTATTTGAGTTGAGAACAATTGAGAAAAAAAAAAGAAGCCAAAGTTTTAGTGATAAATAGTTTTTGAGATGACCAATACAGGTGGTAGTGATGATGAAAGGAGGGCTCATCAAGAAGCCGAGATCCGAGGAAGAAATGACTTCACTCTACAAGCTATGCACCAACAATTCGAAAGATGGACCTTGCAATTTCAAGAGATCAAGGATGCCATTCTTGAACAAAATGAGACAATAGCTGAACTTAGGAGGAGATCAACATGTTGTACAACCACAAAATAATCCTAGGCCTCAAAATAGAAGAAATATGCCCCATGCCCCCATTGTAAATCAAGAAAACCCTATAGATGATTTTGTTGATGATCTTGATGTAAATCTAGATAGGGTAGGGAGAGATAGGAGGGGACAACGAGGAAGAGTGGAAGATGAAGACATTAATAGCATAAAGATGAAGATGCCAACTTTCAAGGGAACAAGAGATCCAGACTTGTACCTTGATTGGGAGCGGAAAGTTGAAGCCATTTTTTATTGACACAACTATTCTGAAGCTAAGAAGGTAAAACTTACCGTTGTTGAATTTTCTGACTATGCTTCTATTTGGTGGAAAAAGTTTACAAGGGATAGAGAACAAGATGGAGAACCACCCATTGCTACTTGGGCTGAGATGAAGAGAGTCATGAAGAAGAGGTTCGTGCCTTCCCACTTTCAAAGAGACCTACAAATGCGTCTTCGAAGATTGAAGCAGGGAACTATGATTGTTGATGAATACTTCAAGGCTATGGATATGGCTATGATCCAAGCTAATTGTATGGAAGATGAAGAGACCACTATGGCTAGATTTCTTAATGGTTTAAATAAAGAAATAGCTGATGTAGTAGAGATACAACAATATGCAACTTTAGATGATTTAGTGGATATGGTATCGTAAAACTAGAAAAGCAAATTAAAAGAAAGCGGCAAGCTAGCTCGTGGAGGAGTCGGCCAAACACCAATTCAAAGAAGCCATGGCCGAAACAAGATATGACTTCTAGGCCTCGAAGGCAAGGGGAAGGCCAAAGTAGATGACAAAGAGGAGGTAAAAATTTTAATCCTAAATCACCAAAACCTTCTAGTTCTATTCAATGTTACAAATGTCATGGAAGAGGGCATATGATGCATGAATGTCCAAATAGAAGAAATATTCTCATGAAAGAAGATGGAGAGTATGAGAGTGAAAAAAGTAAGGTAGAGGAAGAAGAGGGAGGTGCGAGTGAAGATGACATAGAGTAGCCTAATAGTGGTTTTGTTGGGGTAGCTAAGAAGGTTCTTGATGGATAAAATGAGAGTGAAAAAAGTGAGAAAGAGGAAGAAGAGGGAGGTGTGAGTGAAGATGATGTAGAACTTCCTTTTAATGATGGTTTGGTTGCAGTAGTTAGGAGGATTATGGGTATCAATTTGGGAGTCAATAGTGAAGAACAAAGGGAAAATATATTCCGTACTAGGTGTGGGATAAGGGGGAGAACTTGTTCTATGATTATCGACAGTGGTAGTTGTGCTAATGTAGTGAGTTCGCACTTGGTAGATACGTTAAGGCTTGCATGCATGAAACACCCTAAGCCCTATAGACTCCAATGGTTGAATGACGATGAGTGGAATCGAAAGTCAACAAACAATGCATGATTTCATTCAATGTTAGCAGGTATGAGGATGATACTCTTTGTGATGTCATTCCTATGCAAGCTTGTCATATCTTTCTTGGTCGTCTATGGCAGTTCGATAGGAATACTTTTCATGATGGAAGGAAGAATAGATATTCACTTGAGCTTAATGGCAAGAAGTATACTCTTGCACCTTTAACACCTTCTCAGGTGTTTGAAGATCAAAAGAGATTGAGGGAATCAATAGGAAAACAAAGGGGATAGAAAAAAAGGTGAGCTTGAGGGAAAAGAAATGAAAGATGGCCAAGAGAGAGAGAAAGAGGGCAGCAACTTAAGCAAAGAGGTAAAAGAGGGTTTGAGTGGAAAAAAAGAAAGTTTTGGTGAGAGGAAAGAGGCTAAGGAAAAGAAAAAAGAGAGTCTCTATATAAAAGCCAAAGAGTGTTTGAATGCAAGAAAAGAGAATTCGCCCATAATACTACTTACTTACAAAGAAGTCTTGATTAATTACGAGCTACTAACTTCTTCTTTGCCAAGTAGTGTTTTTTCTCTTTGTTGGATTTTGATGATATCTTTCTTGAAGATATTTCTAAAGGTCTTCCACCTTTGCGTGAATTGAACACCAAATTGACTTTGTGCGGTGCCTGATTCCAAATAGGCACGCTTATAGGAGTAATCACGAAGAGACAAAGGAGTTGCAAAGGCGGGTTGAGGAGTTGCTTAAAGGGGTTTGTGCGAGAGAGCCTGAGTTCTTGCTCAGTTCCTGTTCTATTGGTGCCCAAAAAAGATGGATCTTGGAGGATGTGCGTGGATTGTCGAGCTATCAATAAGATTACGGTAAAGTATCGTCATCCTATTTCTCGTCTTGATGACATGTTGGATCAATTGCATAGGTCCAAAATCTTTTCTAAAATTGATCTAAAAAGTGGTTACCATCAGATTCGAATGAATCTGAGATGAATGGAAAACTGCTTTTAAGACCAAATATGGGCTTTATGAGTGGTTAGTTATGCCTTTTGGCTTGACTAATGCAAACACGCTCGTGAGATTGATGAATCATGTTTTTAAGGATTTTCATGGAAAGTTTGTGGTGGTTTATTTTGATGATATCTTGATCTTTTCTAAAACTCTAGATGAGAATGTAGAACACCTAAAACAAGTTTTTGAAGTTCTTAGAAAACAACAATTGTTTGCTAATCTCAAAAAGTGTGCCTTTTGTGTGGATCGTGTGGTATTCTTGGGTTTTGTGGTCAGTTCTAAGGGAGTTGAGGTTGATGAAGATAAAATCAAGGCAATCAAAGAGTAGCCTAAACCCAAGAGTGTAACTGAGGTTAGAAGTTTTCATGGGCTTGCTAGTTGTTATGGGCTTGCTAGTTGTTATAGAAGATTTGTTAGAGATTTTAGCACCATTCTTTGCTCCTTTAACTGAAGTTATCAAGAAAGATAAGGTTTTTACATGGGGGAAACACCAAGATAATGATTTTAACTTGTTGAAAGAAAAATTATGTTCTGCTCCTCTTTTGCAATTACCTAATTTTTCTAAGTCTTTTGAGTTGAATTTGATCTTGGAAAAGGAATAGGTCTTGTTTTTGATGCGGAGTCCAAGCCTATTGCATACTTTAATGAAAAGTTGAGTGGAGCTATATTGAACTACAACTTATGACAAAGAGCTATATGCTTTGATGAAGGCTTTAGCTACATGGCAGCATTATTTATGGCCTAGAGAGTTTATGGTTAAGACTGATCATGAATCCTTGAGATATTTGAAGAGTCAAGGTAAGCTTAATCGTAGGCATGCAAAATGGGTTGAATTTATTGAAACTTTCCCATATGTGATTGCTTACAAGCAAGAAAAGGAGAATGTAGTTCTTTGATGCCTTGTCAAGAAGGTATGTCTTGGTCTCTACTCTTACTTCTAAGGCGATGGGTTTTGATCAAATCAAGGGCCTTTATGCTAATGATTTGATTTTGACAAGGTTTTTGCGGGAATGTAAGTTGGGTCCTTATGCGGGTTTAATCTTCAAGATGGATTTCTTTTTAAGGAAAATAAATTGTGTATCCCTAATTGCTCTTTGCGTGAATTGTTTGTTAGGGAAGCACATTGTGGTGGACTCGTGGGACACTTTGGAGTGCCCAAAACTTTGGATATACTTCTTTGAACATTTCTTTTGGCCGTGCATGCGAAAGGATGTTGAGAAAGTGTGCTCTCAATGTCTTGAATGTAAACAAGCCAAATCGAAAGTGTTACCACATGGTCTTTATACTCCTTTACCTGTTCCTACTTCCCCTTGGCTTTATATTTCCATGGATTTTGTGTTAGGTTTTCCTAGAACTAAGCATGTTAAGGACAGTATATTTGTGGTGGTAGATAGATTTTCAAAAATGGCTCGCTTTATTCCATGTTTGAAGACTAATGATGCATCACATGTGGCTGATTTGTTTGTAAAAGAAGTGGTTAAATTACATGGTATACCTAAAACTATTATTAGTGATAGGGATGCTAAGTTTTTAAGTCACTTTTGGAGAGTTCTTTGGGAAAGTTGGGAACTAAACTACTATTTTCTACGTCTTGTCACCCGCAAGGCCGACGGGCAAAAGAAATAGTTAATAGGACTTTAGGGAATATGTTGAGGGCTGTTCTAAAAGGAAAATTAATATTTTGGGAAGAACATTTGGCCATGGTAGAGTTTGCCTATAATAGAACTGTCCATTCTCTACAGGTAATTCTCCTTTTGAAGTTGTTTATGGCTTTAATCCCCTCACCCCCCTTGATTTGCTGCCTTTGCCTACTAATAATATTGTTAATCTTGATGGTAGGAAGAAACTTTGAAATGATGAAGAAGATTCATGAACAAACAAAGCTTGCAATTGAGCGGAAGAATGAGCGGTACTTGTAAGGAGAAATAAGGGGCGAAAATGTCGTTATTTTTAAGCGGGGATCAAGTATGGGTGCATTTCGGGAAGGAAAGGTTTCCTGCCAAAAGAAGATCCGAACTATACCCAAGAGGAGATGGTCCATTTGAAGTCCTTGAAAGGATTGGAGACAATGCTTACAAACTTGATCATCCTAGTGAGTATCAAGTTAGTGCTACTTTCAATGTTTTTGATCTTTCCTTATTTGATGCAGGATTAAATTCGAGGATGAATTCATCTCAAGAAGAGGGGAATGATAGCATCCATGGTAGCTCAGAATTATTGAAGGACGTGGATGAAGATTTGGAAGTTCTAAGAAGACCCATGACAAGATCTCGAAACGAGGAAATTGCAAGACAAGCAATGAGGTGCAATCAACAATTCAAAAGTGTCTTGTGATGGAAAAAGAGCTCCCAGCCCAATTCATATTTTTTCCTCAAGCCTTACACTTATTTGGAGGCCCAAATTAATGTCCAAAGTGAGATGGAATGAGGCCCAAATCAGCCCACTAAAGAAGAAGTTTCAGCAACCCAAAATTAGCCCAAATATTAGTTTCTCGAATAAATATTTAATTGTTGTTTTAATCTATGTTGACTTGCATTGGTCCAATGTGGGTAGTCTTCTAGGTTGTTTTAATCTATGTTATTTGCCTTGGTCCAAGTGTGGGAAGTCTTCTATGCTTCTAGGGAAAATAATTCCCATTTATTTCTATTTTGACTAGCTCCTTCTTTACAACTATATAAAGGGGTGATTGTCATTCATTGTAAATCAGATTTTGAAGAAAATATCATATTGAGAGTTCTTTTGAACCTTTGTGGCATTACTTTAGGATTTATCTTTCAACCTAACTAGTTCTTAGTTCAAGGTAGTAAGATAATTTCTTCTTTGATATCTTTGATTTCTTTTTGGTATTCTTTCTAAGGCGATTAGTTCTAAATACTAATTGTTGTCTTAAGTTACTCATAAAGCGGTCAGGATCCAAATCTACTATTTTTGATTTGTTATCTCAAGTAAAGGCGTTAGATTTCTTTCTATAAATCTATACGTTGTTACTTGGATCTTGTCAAGACTTTAGAACTTACGTTCTTTGAAATTCGTGGATTGTTCCTTCGAATTTCCCGTATCTTTTATTTTCTAGTTTTTAGATTCTTTTCTATATTTGCTTCCGCACTTCTTATATTTTAATTATAAATTTGGGATCTCTCTAACCTCGTTGTTATCAATACCTGACCTACGGGCCATGGAGTTGATTATACCTGACCTACGGGTCATGGAGTTGATTAAACCTGACCTACGGGTCATGGAGTTGATTATACCTGGCCTATGAGTCACGACGTTTTATTTATGGAGTTATGTTATCTATGCCTGACCTTCAAGTCACGAAGTTATATCTATAGAGTGATGTTATCTTGCCTCATATGAGAGGCAACCCAGGTAGAGAACCTCCGGATGCTTTCTTAAAATATCCAGAGTATAGTTTGTTATTTCATTTCATTTGTTATCTTGCCTTACATATTCAGTACATTATTCGTACTGACGTCCCTTTGTCTGGGGGCGCTGCAGTCATGCCCGCACGTTCAGGTAGCAGGACAGACGATTCAGCTCAGCCGCAGTCAGTTCACTCCACTTGGTCCGGAGCTGCAGTCCCTTTGGTGGTATGCTATTTTGACATGTATATATGGGTGTGACGGGGCTTTGTCCTATCCTTTCTGCAGCTCATGTTCCCTAGAGGTCTGTAGACTGTTGTATGTAGTTGGGATATTATGTAGTCATGTTGGCTCTCAGTTTTGTTGTTCCTCCTACATAGCAGCCTCGTTGGCTTGCTCAGTTGTGTATATATTTGGGGTGTGTGTGTGCCCAGTTCAGACGAGACAGACCACATTTGTTTATATATATCCAGATTACGACCTCGCCGGCAAGTTGATATTGTCGGTGTGCAGGTAGTCCTTAGCAGAGTTTCAGATTTAGAGTGGTTCGCTCGGGGCCTAGTTTGGCATCGAGTGCGGTCACGCCGCTCCAAATTTAAGGCGCGACAGAGAGAGACAAGCGTTATACAAACACATATATCAGGCGTTATAAACGCACACATAAATAGATGTATGACCTTCATTGATAGGCATGAGCATGCATATTATGCGCCCACAGTGGCATTGTCAGTTACACAGATTTATGCAGATACATACAAATACTAGTTCATACAAGTACATGCAGATAGTCATTTCAGCTTATGAGTTCAGATCTTATTCATGATTCTTGTATATATATGTTGTTCTTATGCCTTACATACTCAGTACATTATCCGTACTGACTCCCCGTTGCTCGGGGTGCTGCGTTCATGCCCGCAGGTTCAGGTAGACCGACAGGTGGTCCAGCTTAGTAGGACTTCTATCCAGCAGTGGTCAGTGCGCTCCATTGATCCGGAGTTGTAGTCTATTTTGGTATGCTAGCCTTTTATGTATATGCATATGGGTATGACGGGGCCCTATCCCGTCCTTTCTGACTTTTATTCCAGTAGAGGTCTGCAGACAGTTGTATGTATTAGTCCGATGATGTAGCCTTGTCGGTGTCTATTCTTTTGTGTACTGTATATGTTGCAGCCTAGCTGGCTTGCACTATTTTTTCAGCATGTTTATGTATATGCAGGTTGTACAGAGTTCATGATGTCACCTATTTATGAGATCAGTTTAAGTCACTTGTGGGCCTTTGACGTTCAGTAAGATTCAGATATGAGTATAGGGGTGTTTGGTCGCTAGAGGTTAGACACTTGTCATGACTCATCGGTTTGGGTTGTGACAGAAGTGGTATCAGAGCAGTTCTGTCCTAGGTTTGTCTACAGACCGTGTTTAGTAGAGTTATGTTTATGGGCGTGTTATGCACCACACTTATAAACAGGAGGGTACAGGACCTTTAGGATGATGTCATTCTTTCTCTCTTAGATCGTGCGATAGAGCCATGTGTTAAGCATTTTCTTTTTAATGAATAGTTCTAATTTCAGCGATGCCCTGCAAAAAGCTATAGCTGCCCAGAAGGGCAAGAGAGCGGTAGATGAGGCCACTAGCCGTACTCGGCAGGCTGCGAGAGCTCAGGATGAGATTCAGAGTGAGGAATGTACGAGACATCGCATACCCGCCTCCCGGCCACCCGGTTCTCGGCCGCATGTACCGAGAGCTAGGATATGCGGTATGCTATACAGTTATTGAACAAATTAGTAGCTGTCCAGGCTCAGCGGCAGGGAGTTGGTGTTGACTAGGCAGACAGGGCTGGTAGTTCGAGGGTTAAGACCTTCCTTGGGCTAGGTCCTCCAGAGTTTTCGGTACTGAAGCACAATATGGACCCCCAGGATTTTATTAATGGTATGTAGAGAACTTTTAGGGTTATGCATGCCGATGAGGTTGAGTCAATGGAGTTGGCTTCATATAGACTTCGGGATATTGTGGTATAGTGGTATCAGGTATGGGAGCTATCTAGGGGAGAGAATGCCCCTCCAGCTATGTGGTGAGAGTTCTCAGATGCTTTTCTTCGCCATTATTTCCTTCTATAGGTCCGACGAGACCGAGCAGATAGGTTCCTACTTATTGAGCAGGGCAGTATGAGTATTCAGGAGTATTGTGTACACTTCAATTCCTTGGCTAGATATGCCCCAACCATAGTGGCTGAGATAGAGGATAGAGTTTATCGTTTTCTGGCTGGTCTAGGGCCACACTTGATATATGAGTGTACAACTGCTGCATTACAGCTAGGTATGGATATCTCCCGTATGCAGGTGTATGCACAGAATTAGGAGGATCATAAGAGCCAGCGGAGGGCAGAGCGTGAGCGTGACCGTGACCGGGGCCGTGGTGAGAGGGTTAGATCTTTTGATATGGTTGGTGAGTTCAGGGGAGAACAGAGATAGCAGCATTCCAGATATTCTTATCAGTTGGCAGGGAGTGCACCTCCGTGATTTTCAGGCCATAGGTTTGATCGGTCTTCTTATTTCGAAGTGGACCAGAGCTCTAGAGCATCAGCCTCTCAGTAACGACCAGAGTCAGGCCAGGTGAGGCCACCCTTGCCGCGGTGTGCTCAGTGTGGTAGGCTACACGGCGGCAGTGTCGATTGGGATTGGATGGTTGCTATGCTTATGGTCAGTTAGGCGACAGGATGAGGTAGTGTCTGATGAGGGTTGGTACAGGTATGGTTCCACCTACAAGGTCTATGGCTAGTTCTTCTTCTGCAGTACACCCTTCAGGGAAAGCTTTCCAGACACCAGCAGGACGGGGTAGAGGAAGGAGTGGAGCATCCAGCTCAAGCGGTACTTATCACCATGTAAATGAATTGGCTGGTAGGCAGGATCGTAAGACGTCACCTAATGTTTTTACAGGTATATTATCAGTCTCCTCCTATGATGTGCATGCATTGATTGACCCAGGTTCGACTTTTTTATATGTTACGCCCTTTGTTGCCGGCAAGTTTGGGATAGAGCCCGAGTTGATTAGACCATTTGAGGTGTCTGCCCGGTTGGGGATGGGTTATAGCCGGGCAGTATCCGGAAATTTGTGTTGTTATAGTTTGTAATCGTCATACCCTAGCGTACCTGATTGAGTTAGATATGATTGATTTTGATGTTATTATAGGGATGGATGAGCTGGCTTCTTGTTATGCTAATGTTGATTACAGAATAAAAATAGATCGATTCAGTTTCCTGATAAGCCAGTTCTTGAGTGGAAGGGTAATGCCATTTCACCGAAGGGTAGGTTTATTTCCTACCTCAAGGCAGAGAAGATGATTAGGAAAGGGTATATTTTTCACCTAGTTCAAGTTCAAGATGTGAAAGGTAGTCGCTGACTCTTCAGTCTGTTCCTGTAGTTAACGAGTTTCCAGAAGTGTTTCCAGATGAGCTTCCAGGCATTCCCCCCAGAGAGAGAGAGAGATTGACTTTACTATTGATCTATTGCCAGATACTCAGCCAATAGCTATTCCTCTTTATAGGATGGCACCTACGGAGTTGAAAGAATTGAAGGAGCAGTTGAAAGATTTGCTCGAGAAGGGCTTTATTAGGCCTAGCACATCACCGTAGGGAGCACCGATATTATTTGTAAGAAAGAAGGATGGCTCTTTGTCACACCCCAATTCTGATAGGGCATGATAGGCACCCGACCCTCACTTAGAGCCGAGCGAACCCGCTGGTTCTTGTTATACTCATAATCTTACTAGACTCTTAATTATGAAATGATATGCATAATGAAAGCTTTTCAAAACATTCTTTTCGTCTTTCTTAACTCAAATAAAAATCTGTAATAATATGAATCCGTAAAGTAATGCATAATGCTACATTAGCTTGTATAGCTGCTTACAAGGCTAATGTATTGTATACATCACTCTGTCTGCAAAAGTATCTAACATAAGATATGATATCAAAACCTAAGTTGGGACAGGACCCCAACATACCCATAATATGCATGACTCAGCTCATAAGGACATACTCCGGCATGGTATCACTCCGAGCCGAATGGAGTCTACCAATCCAGCTAATGGCCTGGGACATCCTATAGTCAAACTCCCGAACAACTTTCTTGCAAAGCAATATGGGGCTGTATGGCATGAAACACAGCACCCCCAGGCAAAGGGACGTCAGTACGGGTAATGTACTGAGTATGTAAAGCATAATGTAAGCATATGAAATAACATAGTATTGACGAGCTATGAAATGAAAGAGCTAGGTATACCTCTAGCAATGTTCGTTGAACTTACATATCCTGTTTCTACTAGGAAACTTCCATTTCATACATTGGAACACATAGTAGTATCATGTCCGGCCTTAGAGGTTCTGTGTCTTACGTACCGAGCCATAATAAGCTTGGTGCTAGACGTACCCAGCCCTACCAAGGCTCAGTGTTATCCATACCAGGCCCTTCCAAGGCCCAGTGTTACCCGTACCTAGCCCTTCCAAGGCTCAGTGTTATCCGTACCTAGCCCTACCAAGGCTCAGTGTTATACGTACCCGACTGCAGCGGTGTGCGCGCAATAGATATTGTACCCGGCCATATAGGCTCGATGTCACCACATAGCATTCTTACATTTATAACATACATATGTATCTGAGAGAAACATTTCAACACTATCAGGGTGACACAAAGTCTATAAACTCCCGATTTCTATTATTGAATCCCATCATCTTTATCGTCATCACTATTATCATTATCATCATTATCATTATCACTATTAGGAGCTTTTTCCAAAGTATCCCAAGAATATTGTAAGTTATGAGCTTCTAGCGTCCCTAAGATTTGGACGTTTTGGATATCTTGGATATCTTGGATGGCATCTCTAAAATAGAACTCATCATCATAATCGTTATCATTATCATCACAAGAAACATTGTCAACAATATCAAGAAAATCTCGAGGGTCATGAGCTTACAACCTTTATAAGAATAGGAATAGCATGAATATCTCGTATAGATGCAAAATGAGGAAAAACATGCCTTTAGAAAGAAGGGTTAGCCTTACATACCTCTTCGTCTCCTTAACTATTTAACGTTCACCGTTGAAGCTTGAATAATCTACATTTGGAAGGATTCATACCATGGTTAAGCTTTAATGATACTCTTAAATTCAAACTAAAATAATTCATGATCTAATGAAAATTTCGCAGCATTTCCCCTATTTCGTCAACTTCCATCATATTACAAAACAACTCTCAACAACCACAATAACATCCATAATACACTCACAATATCATAATCAAGTAATCACATTCCATTAAGCCTCCAACATTCATCCTTATGTTCAACTTATACCAACAATCTCACACCCATTTTAGCATTTTCATACAATGCTCCCTTATCACTATTATTACCTCTCATAACAAGATTATATCTATATCATACTAAGAATCATGACTCACATTAGCCTACTACTCAAAAACATCATAAAAGTTACATTGAGCCCTCATTTTCTACTTTCTTCTTCTACCCAAGTTCTTCAACAACCAAGTATCCATGATAACATGAAATAAGCATGAAAATTAACCTTTTATCTCATGGGAATGAGCTTTGGAGTAGCTTTCAACTTAGGTGAAAACCCTAGCTTTAATACTCAAGAATTTCTCGTAGTCTACTAGCCCTAGGAAGCCTTCTAACACATGAACACTTTGATTCTTGCCTCTTGATCTTTGTTTTCTCTTAGATTGGAATGGAATATGCTTGGAGAAGGGTTTTGATCTCTCAATACTTGTAGAAGATGAAAATGAAATAAAAGAACCAAGGGCATCTATTTATACAAAAACTTAAAATCTGCCCGATGGGTTTTATACGTACCACTTATACGGTCCGTATAATATTATACGGTCCGTATAAGTGGACCGTATGACACCTTCAAGAAAACACCCTTTCTATAAATGTCATGTTATACGGACCCTCCTTATATGGACCGTATAAAGTTATACGGACCGTATAAGTGGTCGTATAACTCCCAGTTGTACGAAACTTTCTCTCGTTGATTCGCTTGACTTCCAATCCTCGTGGAACCTTCTTGGCACTTACATAATACTTCATTAACCATACAATAGGCCCTATAGTAGCCCCTCAGGACATCACCAAATAAACATTAGCTCAATCATAGTGGAAACCTTTCCGAACACGACTTACAATTCATTTCCTTCAACAAACTAAACTTAACATATTCACATGACTTCAAAATCATATAGTATGCACCTTAAGCTATCTAATACCTTCCTTAATCTCGTAAGGGTTTCATAATCACCTTAAGCTCAGATTAGCCTATCCACAAGGCAACACATACGGAATTTTCGAGGTGTAACATTCTCCCCCCTTAGGAACATTCGTCCACGAATATTAGGTTCTTGGGGATTCTGTCACGACCCAACCCCGTAGGCCGTGACTAGTGCCCGAGCTGGGCACCCAAACACATTCATTAATCCGAATCACATACAGATGACTTATACGTATACAAATATCAGACGCTGTCTCAAACTGTCTCAAACACAAACATATATATCGCAGAAGCCGGCAAGGCTATCATATGGCGCAACGGCCTAAAATATATACAAATGCAAGCCGACAAGGCTGCCACTGCGAATGGGATCGCCCAGAACATAAAACATACGAACACACCTGTACAGAGATAACCATAACCCACATACATGTCTACAGACCTCTAAACAGAACAACAGAATCATATGGCGGGACAGGGCCCCGCCGTACCCCTGAATAACAAATACATGTGCAACGGAAGAACATATATACCAAAATATGGGCTCCAGAACAAAGGGAGCACTCCAAACAGCAGAATAGGTGTCCTAGACTGGCGGATCACCGAACAGTGCGTCTGTACCTGCGGGCATGAAACGCAGCCCCCGAAGAAAGGGGGTCAGTACGGAATATGTACTGAGTATGCAAAGCAGAAGATACAGTAAACAAAACTGAGTCATAATCGAAACAGAAGTACAGAAAATAAGTGCAATATCCAAAATACCGAAATGTTTACTTTTAAAATACAAATCATGCATGGGTCTCAGAAAATATGGTCGCCCGCCTGTCAACGGTGCCATAACACATTATACTCCAGAAAATTTCATATCTCCGAAACCGACATATCACATATCACATATACACGGTACCCGGCCCTATAGCGGAGGGGCTCGGCGAACCGGACACATCATAACACCGAATATACACGGTACCCGGCCCTATAGCAGAGGGGCTCGGCGAACCGGACACATCATACTCCGGAACATAACATAGTGCGCACGATAACATAACCGGCCCGGGACTCGGCGAAAGATGCAATAACCATTTGTACGAGCAGAGTCGTGAGTAACCATATGCATAAAATCATTATCATAGACTCAAAAGATAAGTAAGATGACCATACTTGGAAGTCGGGATAATAGTCATACCATGTTCTTTCAAAAGTCATCAGAGTTACATAAAGGAAAGTCGCGGGACCCACGGACGGGTGTCGGCCCCAGCCGGGCCCGCCTATGGAAAACATAGTCATCATATGCCATAAAATCTCCTACGAACATATCGAGGCGATCCGGTTTTGTCTACGAAAGTTACGGCCCTTTTTCCGATATAGAACTTTTTAAGAGCAAAACTTTTTATGCAACGTTTGAAAACCAAATATTCCAAAGACATAAGGGCCATTATTCCTTCACATTACGAATGACAAAGATAAAAGGCAAATAAGAATCGTAGGCATACTCGGATCACAAGAATAGAATTTTCTCGAGGCTCGTGTCATAGCCTATTTACAACTAAGGCATGCCAAGAGAAGGAAGGGTTAAGCTTTACATACCTCGTTCGCTCTCAAAGCTAATCCAAACCAAGCCTAAGTCTCGGACTCTCCAAGATCTACACAACATCATTAAATACCAACGTTAACTATAGGCATTTAGGAGTTCATTTCCAAGCGAACACTAAATTCTACAAAAATTTGGGCAGCATTTCCCCTGTAAATACAACAACCCCGAGAATTTAACTCGGCCAATTCAACAATAATAACACCAACAATCATTCTAATAACATCAACAATCAATCCGAAATGCATTATAACATTAGTAACTCCCTTCTACATCATTCAACAACATTCATTATATTCAATTCAACGACTTACATTCAAACCAACATCAACGCTCATGCATTCAAATACTAGCCCGAACCCATACCAACAATATTCAAGGACATTTAAAACAATTCACACAATATTTCAAACATCCCAAACAACACTCCAATTCACCCGAAAACTGCCCCAAACTCGAGAACAACACAACTATATTCCTTTCTCCCAAATTCATGAATTACACCAACAATCCACACTTTAACAATGTCATTTCCATAAATACAAAAATTATGTATGAATCACATTAAGGTGCCAAACGTCCCACATCAACTAAAACTTCAACTTGAGTCATTAAATCCTCATTATAAGCATGGAATTCACCACGACAACAATCAAAACACTAAATAGAATTAATTCATTCTTTGCTAGACCTCACAAGCCATATTCGGCCAACACACCCACAACCAAATTTCATGATTTTCATTCATTTCAACACACTACACAACTAAACATGCTACATAGAATTTAATCCATTACACACACACAACACTACACATGCACGGCTACAAGCCATGCACACGGCTTCACTTCCACATGCAATTCTTTCATGAATTTCATCCATATTTTCATACTATGACATACATAAACCTTCCATAACATATAAAACAAGATTAAATCTTACCTTTTCCCTTCAACTTCACAACTAACTAGGGTTTGCAAAGGATGAAAACAAGTGGTTTATTGACTCCAACAACAACTCCACGCTAACAAGGGACCTCCAATTAGTAGATTTGCTAGGAGAAACTATTTTTTTGATGGCTAATCTTGGACTTGAATTTTTGGGGCTATGGCCGATTGGCCTTAGATGTTCATCCAAAGTTCTTGATTTTTTTTCTAAGTGTGGAATGGTGAAAAGATGACTTGTTAGTCATCTTTTGTTCACTTATGTAAGTAATACAAGTGTCCCATGGCCCACACATGGGTTGGACCAATTAAATTTGGCCACACCATGTGTGGGGACCATATCCACACCACACGGCCACATGGCCAATTTTTCATGAATTGCCAACTTTCAATATTTCACTTTTAGCCCCAAATTTTCCTAAAGGATCCATGCCAATAAATTCATAAGCAACTTGTGCCTTAAAACAAAATCGAAGGTCAAAAGTCTCGACTTCGTATCCCGGAATGGTCTTGCCCCTAACTTATCATGGCTAACCCGGATTGTCCCGTTATAAAAAATACGGGATATAACATCCTCCCCCCCTTTAGAACATTCATCCTCGAATGTTAAACTAACCCTATGGGTCTTAAAAACAATTCGGGGAAATTTCTTTTATAGCCATCACACACAAGTCATTCACTAATCAACATAGTTAAATAAGGAATTTAGATTACCTGTAGGCACCGGAAATAAGTGAGGGTACTTCTTCTTCATCTCCTCCTCAGCTTCCCAGGTCATTTCCTCCCGGTTATTGTTTCGCCATAACACTTTAACGGAAGCCACATCTTTATTCCGCAACCTTCTTACCTGACGATCCAATATGGCTATAGCCGCTCTTCTTAAGATAGCTCTTCCGTGACCCGGATATCATCTCGTGGAAAATATTCCGGAAGGGTCACCAATGCATTTATTTAAGCATACATGTTCCATTAGTAACATTCCCTTGAGATGTTACTGCGGATATTGCTTGTGTTTAATCTTTCTCGATTAGAAATCATATAGGAATTTAGAAACGTGGAATACCGGGTGCACTGCTCCCAAATCAGCTGGCAGATCTAATTCATAGGAAACCTTGCCTATTTTACGGATGATCTGATAAGGCCCAATATATCTCTTGACCGAGCTTTCCTTTTCTTGCCGAATCTCATAACCCCTTTCATAGGTGACACTTTCAGGAATACCCAATCACCAATCTGAAACTCTAAATGTCGACGGCGGTTATCTGCATATGACTTCTGTCAACTCTGGGCTGCTAATAACCTCTCTTGAATGAGTTTCACTTTATCCACTGCCTGCTGGATCACATCTGGGCCAATTAATTTAGTCTCGCCAACATCGAACCAGCCAATCGGTGACCTACACTTCTTGCCATACAGGGCCTCATATGGTGCCATCTGGATACTAGAGTGGTAGCTATTATTATAGGCAAATTCAACGAGCGGCAAATGATCATCCCAGCTACCTCTGAAGTCAATAACACAGGCCCGCAACATATCTTCCAGCGTCTGAATAGTGCGCTCGGCCGTCCGTCGACCGAGGATGAAATGTCGACTGAGACTCACCTGTGTCCCCAATCCTTCCTGAAATGATCTCCAGAAATTAGCTGTGAACTGGGCACCTCTGTCGGAGATAATAGATATGGGAACTCCGTGAAGTCTTACTATCTCCTTAATATAGAGCCTGGCATAATCCTCAGCTGAGTAAGTAGTCCGGACTGGAAGGAAATGGGCTGATTTTGTCAGCCTATCAACGATAACCCATATGGAGTCATACTTCCGTGGAGTGCGAGGTAAGCCTGTAATGAAGTCCATATTAATTATTTCCCACTTTCACGTCGGAATCTCCATCTCCTGTAGCAATCCACCCGCTTCTCGATGCTCGATCTTTACCTCGCCGGGCAATTTGGGCACCGAGCAACGAACTCTCGCTATGTCCTTTTTCATACCGTCCCACCGCACAGAACTCGAGGTCATGATACATCTTCGTCGACCCGGGATGAACGAATAACGAGCATAATGTGCCTCGCCCATAACCTGTCGTCGCAGCCCCGCAACGTCAGGTACACATAATCTGCCCTTATGTAATAGTACTCCATCGGATGTAATCTTGAATGGGGTCTTCTCCTTTTCAAGGCCGTGTCTCATCGTGCGGTGCGATTAGGGTCATCATATTGGTGCCGCGTTATTTCTTCCAGGATAGAGGATTCAGCAATTCCTCGAACAGAAACCCCAATATCTCCAGAATCAGCCAAGCGGACTCCAAGACTAGCCAACTGATGAATCTCACGAACTATTTCCTTCTTCTCTGATGGCACGTCCGCTAGATAGCCCATAGACTTATGGCTGAGTGCATCTACTATGACATTAGCTTTCCCAGGATGGTATAGAATATCGACATCATAGTCTTTCAGCAACTCTAACCACCTCCTTTGCCGCAAATTCAGCTCCTTCTGCTTAAAAATATACTGGAGGCTCTTGTGGTCTGTATAAATATCAACGTGAACGCCATATAGATAATGCCTCCATATCTTCAAAGCATGAATTACCGCGGCTAACTCCAAATCGTGAGTAGGATAATTCCTTTCATGCTTTCTGAGCTGCCGGGAAGCATAAGCTATAACTCTACCGTGCTGCATTAATACACACCTCAATCTGACACCAGAAGCATCGCAATAAATAACATAACCATCTGGTCCCTCGTAGAAGAGTCAAAACTGAGGCTGTAGTCAACTTCTTTCAAAGAATCGGAAGCTTCGTTCACAAGCATCGTCCACTGGAACTTAGCTCCCTTCTGAGTTAGCCTCGTTAAAGGCGCCTGAGATCGAAGCAAACTTCTCCACAAATCTCCTGTAATAACCGCCTAATCCCAGAAAACTACGTACCTCCGTAGGTGTCGTAGGTCTAGGCCACCCTTACGGCTCAATCTTCGGGTATCCACCGGATGCCATCACTCCAATAACATGCCCTAGGAATGCCACCGAAGTCGCCCGTAATTCACATTTAGAAAATTTAACATACAATTTTCGGCGCCGTGAGTACGCCAAGTACCGCCCTCAAATGATCGCGTGCTCTTCTCTCGACCGAGAATAGATCGGAATATCATCGATAAATACAATCACGAACATATCTAAGAACGGTCTAAATACCCGATTCATCGTGTCCATAAATACGGAGCATTGGTCGGCCCAAAAGACATCACTCGAATTCATAATGCCCATATCGAAGTCCCGAATGTTGTCTTAGGAATATCCGCCTCTCGTACCCGCACTCGGGTGATAGCCTCGACCGCAGTGTCTATCTTCGAGAAACACCGCACCCCGCAACCGATCAAACAAATCATCAATCCCGGGAGGGGGTATTTATTCTTTATGGTTACCTTATTCACTGTTTAATCAACACACATCCGCGCCGACCCATCTTTCTTTTTCTTACGAACAATATCGGCGCTCCCCCAGGATGATGTCCGGGCCTAATAAACCCTTCTCTAATAAATCTCTCACCGCTCCTTCAATTCCTTCAATTCCGCAGTGCCATCACACGTACGGAGGAATAGATATAGGCTGAGTGTCTGGTAGCACATCTATAGTGAATTCTATCACCCGCTGGGAGGAAGACCGAAAGCTCATCCGGGAATACATCTAGAAATTCATTAACCACCGGGACCGACCGAAGAGTCGGTGCTCTCGCCTTTAAATCATGTACACGAACCAGATGATAAATATAACCCTTTCTGATCATTTTTCTTGCCTTGAGGTATGAAATAAACTTACCCCTCGGCGATGCCGTATTACCTGTCCACTCTATAACTGGTTCCCCTAGAAATTGGAAGTGGACTACCTTCTTTTGACAATCAACATTAGCATAACAAGAAGCTAGCCAATCCATACCCATAATAACATCGAACTCAGTCATATCTAACTCTACCAGATCTGACTTAGTGCAATGTGACCACGTATAATTATCGAACAATCTCTATAAACCTGCCTGGCTATAACAGAATCCCCTTCCGGTGTAGCTACCTCGAATGGTTCTATCGGTTTAGATTCTATCCCAATTTTATTAGCAATAAGGGGAGAAATATATGATAAAGTAGAGCCGGGATCTATCAGTGCATATACATCTCGAGAGAAGACCCGAAGAATATACCCGTAACAACATTGGGCGACGCCTCCCGATCCCGTTCGGCCGGTTAAGGTATAAACAAAACCGAAGGATCGCTAGAACGGAACTCCGCCACGACCTCTACCGCGGCCGTGCCGGGTGCGCACCCTCGCGCCTGTGGCGCATAGCAACACGAAGATGAAGCCACGAACCAAGAATCGACCCGTAGCCGAGGCCGCACCCCCCGCACCGCCCCCCGAGTGGACAACCCCCAAGGTGGCCGTCCCGTCGGCCGTGTGTAAAACAAGCACCTGTGGCACGATAACACCCTGGGGCGGTGTCTCCCACGGGAAAGGAGGATATCGAGGCAGGGGTGGCCTCAACCTGGCCGGAACCTTATCCATCCGTGAACCCGAGGCCCCGGAGCTCGACCGCTCGCCCGAATACCTGAAAGACTATCCGCCCCCCCCCCGCCCCGCAACCCAGGGTGTGCTCTGTACCGCCCGGGAAGGCTATCTCGCTGGCGCCATCGTCGAGGGCCGTTCGTTATATCCCGTATTTTGTACAATGGGATATTCCGAGTAAATTGCGGAAAGTTAAGGACAAGGTTATAAATTTTTTTCAGTTGTGTTAGGAATGCATAAGTTGCATATTCATTCTTTTATTGGTATGGAGTATTATGGGCAAAATTGGAATAAGGAAGATTATGGCCAAGAGGAAGCAAAATTTTCATGAAATGGCCAAAAGGCCAAGGTGGCCGTGGGCCCCACTCACATGTTGGCCAATTGTTTTAAGCCAAAAAGGGGGCCATGTGTTTATATCATATTTGTAGGGGCATGTATGTGTATATGTATAATTCATGACCATGCAAGACTACAACTCATCTTTTATAACTTAAGGAAAATTCTAGAAAATTGGAGAAAAATTGGAGGAAAAATAGAGTGCACATGACCGGCCATGTGCTACACATTTATATATATATATAAAGATGAGCGGTGATAATATAAGACATAACTCATTATTTCAAACTCTAGAAAATTCAAGAGAAAGAAAAGAAGGGAGAAAGAGGAAGCATCCCGCCGAAATTTTGTGGCCGTCGAATGGGATCCTTAAAGTTGATCATGAAAAATTCTTTCTCCTTGTCTCTCTACTAATTGGAAGGTCCTCGTTAATGTGGAGTAGTTGTTGGAACAAGGAAACCATTCGTTTTAGCTATGGAGCATCTGGCCAGTGACAAAAAGTTGAATGGAGAAGGTGAGATTTAATCTTATTTATATGTTTTCATAGGTGATTTGTATATGTTTGAATATGTAGGAATGAATGAAAGTCATGGAAGTTGCATATTGAGGTTTGGCCGTGAGTATATGATGTTATGTTGGAATGATGAACAAATTTTATTTGGTGATTTGGTTGTTGATTGTTGTGGGTTCTATGATGTAGAATGAAGGTTTAATGATCCACGTTGAAGTTGTAAATCGTGTGGGCTGTTTTGGAAGCTAATGTAATTGTAATATGATTTCTTTATTGATGAAAATGATAATGCTAACGTATGGAATTGTTGATATAGTTTATGAGTTTGGAAGAAGAAAATGTGTTATTGATGTTCCTAATGTAGTTGAAGGATTTGGGTGGAATGGCCTGTTTGGGTTGTTTTGAATATTGTATGGATTGCTTGGAACGTTCTTAAATCTTGTTTGAATGGTTGTGGATTAGTAATTGAATATGTGAGCATTGGTATTGAAATGGTCGTATGTAGTTTATTTGAATATAAACGAAATGTTGTCGAATTGTGTAGAAAGGAATTATTGATGTTAGAATGCGTTTTGAATCATGTATGGATGTTGTTAGTATGGTTGTTGGTATGATTGTTGCTGATTTGGCCGAGTTGAATTCTCGGGGATGTTGAAGTTATAGGGGAAATGCTGCTGAATTTTTTGTAGACAAAGTGTTAATTTGGAATTGGATTCTCAAGTGTTATGGCTAATGGTTGATACCTAATGATATTATTGTAGATCGTGAGAAGCCGAGGCTTAAAGTTTGACTAGCGTAGGAAGCGAATAAGGTATGTAAAGCTCAACCTTTCTTTCTTGGGCATGTCTTAGTTAAAAGTAAGTTATGACACGAGCCTCGAGGTAACTCTATTCTTGCAATCCAAGCGCGTCTATGATCCTTATTTGTTTCTTGCTATTCGCATTCTTAATATAGTCAAATTATGGTTCTTATGTTTTTGTATGACTAAACTTCAAAAGTTGCATAAAAGTTTTGTTTTCAAAAGAGTTTTGTTTTTAAATGATTCTGTAATTACGAACGATCGTAACTTTCACAGAAGGGCTCGGATTGCTTTGATATGGTTGTAGAAAGTCCTTAAGTGAGTAATGTCAGAATAACTTTTCGAGGCGGACTCGGATTGGTTTTGACATACGACTATGATCCTATAGTTCTTCTATATGTTTATGATGTTTGATATGTTTCCGAGTAGTGTCCGAAAGATATTTGATATAACTTTGTCCCGATTTTCAAATGACGACTCGCTTTGATTACTTCATTGAGTCTTTGATAATGTTTTATATGCATATGGTTTACCATTTACTCTGCTCATGCCAAGCTCAATATGTCTTTTCGCGTCCGGGCCGGGGGCGTATTCGTGCAATTCCATTGCATTATTCACCGCGTCCCTCACTAGAGGGTCGGGCACGTTATATATATATATATATGATATGGGGAAGGTGGCAGGGATGGCATATGATGATTCCTTTACCGCGTCCCTCGGCTGGGGGCGGGCACGTTACGTGTACGTACGCATATGATGATTTTAATTACCGCGTCCCTCAGAGAGGGCGGGGCACGTTATATGTACATATGATGATTTATATAATATCGACATGCATGATTTATGTTTTAAGGCAAGTTTTACAATTTTCTTTACTCTTTACTTCAAGATGATCCGCTCGCTATATTTCATGCTTTACATACTCGGTACGTATTCCGTGCGGCCCCTCTTTCTTCGGCGATGCAATGCGTTTCGTACCGCGCGGGCAGTACACCTGTAATAGTGAAGATATTAGTAGATGATGTTCCGGGAAGTTAGCGAACTCCCATTTTTCCCGGAGTGCGCGAGTCGGCGTATTGTGTTATGGTATCACGTTCCATGTTAGAGACTTTTACGGTTGTCGTGTATATAGTATGTCGGTTTGTTAGCGGCTCCATAAGCCGATGTATTGTGATGTGTTATTTTCTGATTTTATACGATTATAGATCTTATTTGATTTGAAAAGTATGAAAAGCATATTTGGATTTCAAAATCTTTCATGATGTATTTATGTTATGATCTAAGGGCCCCAGACAGATTATGAGCGTCACGAGAGTCGGCGGGTTCGCTCGGCCTTGTAGGTAAGGTGGCCCATCACACCCTATCGGATTAAGGGTGTGACAACATCTACCTCGAAACTCTCGGGAATACACCGATCCCTAGCCTGCGTCGGCCACCTGCCATAAATCCCGTCGGTGGCGCCTACGTGTCGGTCCCTCCGTACTACGGGCGCGTGTGCTCGTACACGCGGGCGATATCCGTCGGAGGTGAGCCGCCATGCAGCAGCAACATCCGGCAATCTTTGTCCGCCCTCATCACATACCGGTGCATCCGGCCGGTCATATCAGCTACATAGCGGACGGTACTGTTGTGCCGAATCGAAACTCCGGACTATACTCCCGGACGCTCCTCGCCTGCATCAACAAAGGTCTGTCTGCACACACGGCTCGCCCCGCCGCTCGGGGGCGTAAAATGGCGCAAGAAAGGCTCGGAACTCGCCCCACAATCGCCGGGAGGAGCACCCTCTCCCCCCACAGCTCCGGGGACTCGTACTCACTCAGTCGCTATATCATGTACGATACAGACGCTAACCTCGACGACCTTCGGTCTCGGGAGAAGCCTTAATAAGCCGCAACGTACGCTGCGTCTCCCGAATACGAAACCTCATGCAGGGTCCTCCGCGGCTTTGACTAGAAAACTCTAGGGACCACAAGTCAAGAAAATCACGGCCCCTCACCGTCATACCTGTCCGCACGATCACCCCAGCTCCTGCTTGCTGGAACCCGGCCCGCCATCAACCGGTCAATAACCGAACCGTATCATGCCCTATCCTCCGCCCCCGGGCCGAGGGGCTCGGAGGCTCTGGGTGTTGTAGAACCTCGGGAGCCGGGGGTGGAGCCGCTCGACTCTGCCTGCAGCTTGCTCCAAGCCCCTACGATGCAGTGGTGTGCGAACCGGCCGTCGGGGGCACGGTCTTCGGGTACGGAGATCGCCACGGACACGGTAACTCTCGGCCCGGCTAGTCTCCCCCGGCTAACGTAGACTTGCCCTTACGGGCACCGTCGCCTTTCTCGGAGCATCACCGAAAATATAACAATTCGTTAGGCGGAAACATCCCGATAATACGGCTACTCATCGCACGATCTAAGATCGAAGGAAGGATAACACCCTAAATGTCCCGTAGCCTCCTCGTTTATAGATGCCGTGCACAACACGCGATAAACAAGACTTACTAGACACGGTCGCCAGACATTTCGAGAACGAACCGCTGCGATACCTCTTTTTGTCACGATCAACCCCGTAGGTCAGTTGACTAGTGCAGCGGGGGCACCCAAACACATTCATTAATCCGAATCACATACAGATGACTTATATGTATACAAATATCAGATGCTGTCTCAAACTGTCTCAAACACAAACATATATATCGCAGAAGCCGGCAAGGCTATCATATGGCGCAACGGCCCAATATATATACAAATGCAAGCCGACAAGGTCGCCCACGGCAACGGGATGCCCACATAAACATACGAACACTGCCGTACAGAGATAAACTATAACCCACGTACATGTCTACATGGACCTCTAAACGAGAACAACGAATCATATGGCGGGACGGGCCCCCGCTCGTACCGAATAACAAATACATGTGCAACGGAAGAACATATATACCAAAATATGGGCTCCGAACAAAGGGGAGCACTCAAACAAAGAGATAGGTGTCCTAGATCGGCGGATCACCATCGTGCGTTTGTACTGCGGGCATGAAGCCTTGACCCTCGAAGAAGCGGTCGGTCAAGCGGAATATGTACCGAGTATGCAGCGTAAGATACAGCAAACGGGCTAGTCATAATCGAAACGAGAAGTATTTAAAATAAGTGCAATATCCAAATACCGAAATGTTTACTTTTAAAATACAAAATCATGCATGGGTCTCGTAAAATATGGTTCGCCCCGCCCATCAATTGCGCCATAACACATCATACTCCAGAAAAGTTCATATCTCCGAAACCCGACATATCACATATCACATATACACCGTACCCGGCCCTATACTCTAGGCTCGCTAACCGAACATATCATAACACCGAATATACACGATCTTACATAGCAATAGGCTACACGAACCGGACACATCATACTCCGAACATAACATAGTGCGCACGATAACATAACTGCCCGTGACCTACGAAAGATGCAATAACCATTTGCACGAGTGGTAGTCGTGAGTAACTATATGCATAAAATCATTATCGTAGACTCAAAAGATAAGTAAAATGACCATACTTGGAAGTCGGGATAATAGTCATACCATGTTCTTTCAAAAGTCATGTAATTACATAAAGGAAAGTCGCGAGACCCACGGACGGGTGTCGGCCCGAGCCGGACCGCTATGGAAAACATAGTCATCATATGCCATAAAATCTCCTACGAACATGTCGAGGCGATCCGGTTCTGCAGTCTACGAAAGTTACGACCCCTTTTTCCGATATAGAACTTTTTTAAGAGCAAAACTTTTATGCAACGTTTGAAAACCAAATATTCAAGACATAAGGGGGCTATTATTCCTTAACATTACGAATGTCAAAGATAAAAGGCAAATAAAAATCGTAGGCATACTCGGATCGCAAGAATAGAATTTCCTCGAGGCTCGTGTCATAGCATGTTACAACTAAGGCATGCCAAGAGAAGGAAGGGTTAAGCTTTACATACCTCGTTTGCTCTCAAAGCTAATCCAAACCAAGCCTAAGTCTCGGACTCTCAAGATCTACACAACATCATTAAATACCAACGTTAACTATAGGCATTTAGGAGTTCATTTCCAAGCGAACACTAAATTCTACAAAATTTGAAAGCATTTCATTTTGTAGAATACAACAACCCCCGAGAATTTAACTCGGACGCAATTCAACAACAACAACACCAACAATCGTTGTAACAACATCAACAATCAATCCGAAATGCATTATAACATTAGTAACTCCCTTCTACATCATTCCACAACATTCATTATATTCAATTCAACGGCTTACATTCAAACCAACATCAACGCTCATGCATTCAAATACTAGCCGAACCCATTACCAAATATTCAAGGACATTTAAAACAATTCACACAATATTTCAAAACATCCCAAACAACACTCCAATTCACCCACCGCCCCCAAACCGAGAACAACACAACTATATTCCTTTCTCCCAAATTCATGAATTGCACCAACAATCCACACTTTAACAATGTCATTTCTATAAATACAAAAATTATGTATGAATCACATTAAGGTGCCAAACGTCCCAGATCAACTACAACTTCAACTTGAGTCATTAAATCCTCATTATAGGCATGGAATTCACCACGACAACAATCAAAACACTAAATAGAATTAATTCATTCTTTGCTACACCTCACAGCCATATTCGCCAACACACCCACAACCAAATTTCATGATTTTCATTCATTTCAACACACACACAACTAAACATGCTACATAGAATTTAATCCATTACACACACACACACTACACATACGCATTCTGCCACAAGCCATGCACACGCGCTTCACTTTCACATGCAATTCTTTCATGAATTTCATCCATATTTTCATACTACGACATACATAAACCTTCCATAACATATAAAACAAGATTAAATCTTACCTTTTCCCTTCAACTTCACAACTAGCTAGGGTTTTCAAAGGATGAAAACAAGTGGTTTATTGACTCCAACAACAACTCCACGCTAACAAGGGACCTCCAATTAGTAGATATGCTAGGAGAAACTATTTTTTTGATGGCTAATCTTGGACTTGAATTTTTGGGGCTATGGCCGAATGGCCTTAGATGTTCATCCAAAGTTCTTGATTTTTTTTCTAAGTGTGGAATGGTGAAAAGATGACTTGTTAGTCATCTTTGTTCACTTATGTAAGTAATACAAGTGTCCCCTGGCCACACATGGGTTGGACCAGATAAGCTTGTCCACACCGTGTGTAGGACCATATCCACACCACATGGCCAATTTTTCATGAATTGCCAACTTTCAATATTTCACTTTTAGCCTCAAATTTTCCTAAAGGATCCATGCCAATAAATTCATAAGCAACTTGTGCCTTAAAACAAAATCGAAGGTCAAAAGTCTCGACTTCGTATCCCGGAATGGTCTTGCCCCTAACTTATCATGGCTAACCCGGATTGTCCCGTTGTACAAAATACGGGATATAACAGATTCCATAAAATTTTTGCTAGAGTTTCCCCTATAATACGGCGCTACCATTCCATCACAACAGTCCAAAATAACACTACCACTTAGGGCTATGATATCACAACACACCATATGGCCACACACGACCAAAAGCATTTAAAAGTAAAGTATTGCATTGCGTACACAGGGGCAACGGTGTTTCATCTTGAACCTCTTTTTGGAGTCATCATTTTAATCCTCGACACTATCTATAACATTCCCTTTGAATAGTTAAAAATGAGCTTTCTTCTTAGTAATGACTCTCGGTTGCAATACTCCCCCGATTCCTTAGAAATATCCTTTCAAGAGATATAAGTGAGTCACTTTCCTGATATGATCCTCGTTGATACTCGGACTCATCAATCCTTTTTTTTCTTGCTCAATAATAGCATTAGGTTTCACATGGGTTGCAAATCTTTTCCACTTCCTTTCTTCCATATAACCATGATAATGGTATTGATTCACATCTGTAGAGTCTAGATAAATTCAATTCAAGGTGTCTGTCATGGGTGTAAAATCGTCGACTCGTCAAAGGCCTCGTAATTTTTTGAGAATTTCATAATCCTCTGGTAAACTTGTTGGAATTTCGCTATAACCATAATGATGCAAGAATGAAAGTTCTAGGGTGTAATGTTCTTCTGGCAAAACCCCCTTATTCCATGATCTTATTGAATTCGTAAGCAATCTAACACACCCCAGGGCTATCGTAGGAAACATATAACATGTACTTATATCATATTCAGAGTAATTGTCCTATTTGTCTTTAATGATAATTCCAACTCAACATTGCGGCTCAATTTACCATACATTTTCCCTCAACTGACCCGGAGTATCACAACCACACCTTTGTTGCTTACCTCTTACTCCTCTTTTTTAAGTACCAATTGGTTTATTTCATGTAAATAGTTGTAGGTTACATAACAGTTCTTGTGTGATTCGTGTATGAATATCTGTTCTTATTTGTAAACTCCCTTTCCTTGGGTTCGTTCTATTTTACGTATCTCATACATACCAAAACTCTTTTGTCTATCTGTAGTAACTTATCTTGTCATACTATTTTCTTTCCATTATTTGTCCCTTGATTATCACATCTTATATTCTACTATAGAAAACTTTAGGTCCCTTCTTAATTGTCACTTATAAATCGCAATATCATTAACAAATGACTCTACCATTAGTGCCTTTGTCTTTATTCTAGTATAGCATCGCTATATTTTACAATATTCCTTGAGTTATTTGCTCTCAATGTCACGTTGTTCAAGGTCTTCACGAATGATTTCCAGTACAGTCTCAGATACCCGCTTGATTCTTGTTCATTTATTTGCTAGCTATTAGACTCCTTTCCGCATAACTCTCACTTTTTGTTTTAGAGTCTATATCTGTCACATCTTAGGATTCATCGTTCCAATCTTTACATTGGTATTTTCCTTACTCGCTTCCCCCCTTTAAGGGTCTTACTTATACCATTCTATGATCCGTTTCCTCACTTTCAAATCTTGAATTCATGTATCCCTTTCCTCAATTCCCTTATTATACCGCATCATATTCATGTCAGTCCCTATAATTTATAGCCGCGGTAATTCATGTGTGAAGTTTTAACATACTTATCTTGCAGTTTGTAATCAAGTAACGCAACTGACATCACAATCCAAACAAGAACGGGCTTTACTTAGCTCGATCGTTAGTTACGAGTTAATCTCTACATCCACTCCAATTAACGACTACCGTCCCATAGGGATACTCGAAATAGTAGTATGTCTAGTTTTCCGTACCATCCATGCAATGTCACTTATCCCATTGTCGATACTCAGAGTTCACTTATAGCGTTATCTTTCCCATAATCGACTTATAGTAACCATAAATGCATTTTCCCTTGAACCCGCCATCGTTGTTTTCAAGGATCTAAGTCTCATGCACACTAATACCCTTTATGCCTCATACTCTTTTACTCTCGTTTTGCACTCAACATTGAATTCAAAACCAATCATAATCATATCACATTTGTCGTTGATGATAGCCTTGCTTTATCGTTTTATCGTCGTACGGTAAACTCGTAACTCATGGCCACATTTTTCTCTCCAACTTAGTCCTTTATATGCTTTACTCGCTCTGTCTTGGTATAGGATATTCGTAGGAGATGCATCTTCCTTTTCTCATATTACGACTACTTCTTAAGCGCGCGTACTTCACATTTTTCCCTTTCTTTCTATACCCATACTTATTCCTTTACATTCTTTTCTCCTCAATTTATCTTATTACCTCCCGTTTTATAATCAATCACTTATTCCTCACACAAGGAGCCCTATTCTTAACTCAGTACCGCCTTGTCTTTTAGAATATATTACTTCTATACAATCCATTCTTCGCTTCCAAAACTTATTCTGTTCATTCTGATCATCCCCTCTCATCCTTATTATGTTGATCCCTTTCCTAACAATCGTTTTATTTCATTATTCATCTTTCCGTAGTCTTGATCTTTTACACCCAACCAAAGATATCACTCATGCCCTCAGTTATTCAAATCTGCTTGTTACTACTTTGCGATATCACCCCTTTTTTGATTTCTTTTTCAAGTTCCTTTTGCTTGCTATCATTTCCGTCATTGCGAAACCTCTATGCTGGATTTTTCCCTAGCAAATTCTTATAAGCTTTCTTATTCTTGACCCATGGTTCGCTTATTGGTTTCACACTTGCATTCACTCTTTATTCATAAAGAACATGTCACATCTTTAGTCGTTTCTCTTCTTGTACTTTACTTACTTTGTGTGATTCTTTCTATGTTCTCATTATATCTCGATCATAATCACCTCTATATTTTTGTACTTCTTGATCTCTCTCGCAAGCTTGCGTATAAAATGGAATAAACCTTGTGGGGTAAGCATACTTAACTATTATTCTTTTCCGATCAGCCTTATTACACTCACCACATAAGTCGTCTTACCAAGGTATTTACATTCGTTATAACCCTTCATACTCCATATCCTTATCTCAGTCATGTTGTTACTCTATTTTGCTAACAGACTTGTCATATCTTACTTTTGCTTATCCATCCAATCAATACTCCAGTATCACACTCTATTGGAGTTACCCTTTCTCTTTTATGCCAAGTTTTAATACTACCAGTCTCCCAAGTTTACTCTAGCATTTCACTTTACCATATCAATGTTGATCGTATAATTACAGTTACTATCAATTCAGCAACATTTAACTCACCTCTTGTAGTTGTCAATGATACTCCTAACTTAATCCTGTCCTGCCATTACTTTTTACATAGCATCTTTTCCAGTTAGAACATATTACAAGCTTATGTGTTATCTTCTTTAAATTCTAGAAAAATTTCGGCAGAGTTTCCTCTATATTTATTACTATCCAAAAACCTGCATGCAACAAATACCAACAATGCCTCACAGGGCTAATATACATATATATACGACATATCTCAGCCACACAAGGCTAATATATATATACACCACATATCTCAGCCACACAGGGCTCCCAATTTCAAGTAAAAGTACAAAGATGTCGAAACTTACCTCATATATCACACCTCAAGATGTACCTGATCCTTTAGCGAGCCCTGTTATGCCTTCCTATTTACTTTTACTTTCATCCTTCAGCTTTGCATTTCAATCATACCTCAATATTCTTACCTTACCCGACATAACCTTTCGTACCATTGCTTACCTTTGTACTGATTCATTCAATTTGTTTAGTCCACAAAATTATAACTGAACTTACCATCAAGAGATACATTTAATCAATTCTTTTGTTGTACTTTCTCTGACTTACCTCTATGACAACCAATCCATTATCATATAAATACATATTCTGATAACATAGCCCCAACAAAGTGACTTACCTCTGAGTAACAGTAAAAATCATTACACACTTCCTTCGGTTGATACTGTTCCTTTTGCTGTAATCAAGAATTAGTACAAGGAACCTCAATTACTATAACTTGGCTCTATCGCACGATCTTAGATATGAAAGAAGAGTAACCATCCTAAATACCCTGTAGCCACCTGTTTATAGATGTGGCGTGCAACACACCATAAACAAGACTCTACTAGACATGACTTTGCAGACACCCTAGGATGAACTGCTCTGATACCACTTTGTCACACCCCAATTCTGATAGGGCATGATGGGCACCCGACCCTCACTTAGAGCCAAGCGAACCCGCAGGTTCTCGTTATACTCATAATCTTACTGGACTCTTAATTATGAAATGATATACATAATGAAAGCTTTTCAAAACATTCTTTTCCTCTTTCTTAACTTAAGTAAAAATCTGTAATAATATGAATTAGTAAAGTAATGCATAATGCTACATCAGCTTGTATAGCTGCTTACAAGGCTAATGTACTGTATACATGACTCTGTCTGCAAAAGTCTCTAACATAAGATATGATATCAAAACCTAAGTTGGGACAGGACCCCAACATACCCATAATGTGCATGACTCAGCTCATAAGGACATACTCCGACGCGGTATCACTCCGAGCCGAATGGAGTCTACCAATCGAGCTAATGGCCTAGGACATCCTAAAGTCAAACTCCCGGACAACTTTCTTACAAAGCAATATGGGGCTGTGTGGCATGAAACACAGTGCCTCCAGGAAAAGGGACGTTAGTACGGGTAATGTACTGAGTATGTAAAGCATAATGTAAGCATTTAAAATAACATAGTATGGACGAGCTATGAAATAAAAGAGATAGGTATACCTCTAGCAATGTTCGTTGAACTTACTTATACTCTGTCGACTGGGAAACTTCCATTTCATACATTGGAACACATAGTAATATCATGCCCGACCCTAGAGGTTCGGTGTCTTACGTACCCGTCACCATAATAAGCTTGGTGCTAGACGTACCTAGCCCTACCAAGGCTCAGTGTTATCCATACCTGGCCCTACCAAGGCTCAGTGTTATACGTACCCGACTGCAGCGGTGTGCGTGCAATAGATATTGTACCCGGCCATATAGGCTCGATGTCACCACATAGCATTCTTACATTTATAACATACATATGTATCCGAGAGAAACATTTCAACACTATCAGGGTGACACAAAGTCTATAAACTCCTGATTTCTATTATTGAATCCCATCATCTTTATCGTCATCACTATTATCATTATCATCACTATCATTATCACTATTAGGAGCTTTTGCCAAAGTATCTCAAGAATATTGTAAGTTATGAGCTTCTAGCGTCCCTAAGATTTGGACGTTTTGGATATCTTGGATGGCATCTCTAAAATTTAACTCATCATCATAATCGTTATCATTATCATCACAAGAAACATTGTCAACAATATCAAGAAAATCTTGAGGGTCATGAGCTTACAACCTTTACAAGAATAGGAATAGCGTGAATATCTCGTATAGACGCAAAATGAGGAAAAACATGCCTTTAGAAAGAAGGGTTAGCCTTACATAACTCTTCGTCTCCTTAACTATTTAACGTTCACTGTTGAAGCTTGAATAATCTACATTTGGAAGGATTCATACCATGGTTAAGCTTTAATCATACTCTTAAATTCAAACTAAAATAATTCATGATCTAATGAAAATTTCGCAGCATTTCCCCTATTTCGTCAACTTCCATCATATTAAAAAACAACTCTCAACAACCACAATAACATCCATAATACACTTACAATATCATAATCAAGTAATCACATTCCATTAAGCCTCCAACATTCATCCTTATGTTCAACTTATACCAACAATCTCACACCCATTTTAGCACATTTTCATACAATGCTCGCTTATCACTATTATTACCTCCCATAAAAATATTATATCTATATCATACTACGAATCATGACTCACATTAGCCTACTACTCAAAAACATCATAAAAGTTACACTGAGCCCTCATTTTCTACTTTCTTCTTCTACCCAAGTTCTTCAACAACCAAGCATCCATGATAACATGAAACAAGCATGAAAACTAGCCTTTTGTCTCATGGTAATGAGCTTTGGAGCAGCTATCAACTTAGGTGAAAACCCTAGCTTTAATACTCAAGAATTTCTTGTAGTCTGCTAGCCCTAGGAAGCCTTCTAACACATGAACACTTTGATTCTTGCCTCTTGATCTTTGTTTTCTCTTAGATTGGAGTGGAATATGCTTGGAGAAGGGTTTTGTGCTCTCAATACTTGTAGAAGATGAAAATAAAATAAAAGAACTAAGGGCATCTGTTTATACAAAAACTTAAAATCTGCCCGATGGGTTTTATACGGACCACTTATACGGTCCGTATAAGTGGACCGTATGACACCTTCAAGAAAACACCCTTTCTATAAATGTCATGTTATACGGACCCTCCTTATACGTACCGTATAAAGTTATAGGGACTGTATAAGTGGTCGTATAACTCCCAGTTGTACGAAACTTTCTCTCATTGATTCTTTTGACCTCCAATCCTCGTGGAACCTTCTTGGAACTTACATAATACTTCATTAACCATACAATAGTCCCTATATTAGCCTCTCAAGACATCACCAAATAAACATTAGCTCAATCATAGCGGAAACCTTTTCGAACACGACTTACATTTCATTTCCTTCAACTAACTAAACTTAACAAATTCACAGGACTTCAAAATCTTATAGTATGCACCTTAAGCTATCTAATACCTTTCTTAATCTCGTAAGGGTTTCATAATCACCTTAATCTCACATGAGCCTATCCATAAGGCAACACATACAAAATTTTTGAGGTGTAACACTCTTTATGAATGTGTATTGATTATAGGCAATTGAATAAAGTGACCGTAAAGAATAAGTATCCGCTCTCGAGGATTGATGATTTATTTGACCAGTTGCAAGGCTCTAAATACTTCTCGAAGATAGGCTTGAGATCAGGATACCACCAGGTTAGGGTGAAGAAAGAGGACATTCCGAAGACGGTATTCAGGACTAGATAGGGCCACTATGAGTTCCGTGTTATGTCGTTCGGGCTAACTAATGCCCCAGCTATATTCATGAATTTGACGAATCGTGTATTCAGACCCTTCCTAGGTTTGTTTGTGATTGTGTTTATAGATGATATTCTGGTTTATTCGTCATCAGAGGCTGATCATGCAGAACATCTATGAGCAGTGCTTGGAGTTCGTCGAAAAAAAGAGCTATATGCCAAGTTTTCCAAGTGTGAGTTCTGGTTGAACCCTGTGGCTTTTCTGGGTCACATTATTTCAGAGGAAGGCATTAGAGTGGATGCCCAAAATATTGAGGCTGTGAAGGATCTGCCAAAGCCCACGACAAACGGAGATACGCAGTTTCTTGGGCTTGGCAGGTTATTATAGAAGGTTTGTAGAAGGATTTTCCTCTCTTTCAGCCCCATTGACTAAGTTGACTTAGAAATCAGCTAAGCTCTAATGGACAGATACTTGTGAGCAGAGTTTTCAGACGTTGAAGGATAAGTTGACTTCGGCACCTGTTTTGACTCTTTCAGAAGGAGCAGATAGCTATGTGGTATATTGTGATGCTTCAGGCATTGCATTGGGTTGTGTGTTGATGCAGCACGGTAAGGTTGTCGCTTATGCTTCTAGATAGATGAAGAATCACGAGAAGAATTATCCCACCCATGATCTTGAGTTAGCGGCAGTGATTCACGCTTGAAAATATGGAGGCACTACTTATACGGTGTCCATGTTGATATCTATACTGATCATAAGAGTCTCCAGTACATCTTTAAGTAGAAGGACCTGAATTTGCGTTAGAGGCGATGGCTAGAGTTGCTGAAAGACTATGATGTGGATATTCTGTACCATCCCGGGAAAGCCAACTGTTATACCTCAAAAAATTTCATATCGTCGTATGGTAGACAAACTAATGCGGGATAAGAAGTATATGATGTTTCTACAAGTAAGAAGTAGAACTTAACAGGTCTAATTAAGATGCCAAAGATGTTTGAGGCAAGAGAAGAAAGTTCATTGAAGAATGTCAAGCATAAATCGTGTTTTGAAGAAGGGTTTGAGAAGTACCAAACTAATGCTAACTTAATGATGTCTTAAAGAAGAGGTATGACACCCCTTGGTTTGTTAACAAAGTTTTAAACAAGTGCCAATAAGGTTCCATAAGAGTTGGAGCCAAAACGAAACGACGAGGACAAGTTTCGGGAAATTGTGGATTGCACGGTCCTTTATACAGGCCGTATAAATTATACGGCCCGTATATCAGTTCGTAGAACTCTCCCATAGGAGGATGAGATTCTGGAGGAAATGCACAGTCCAATTATATAGGCCGTATAATTTATACGGTCCGTATAATAGGCCGTAGATTTTGGGTCAGGCCAAATTTTCTTTTTCCATATATGCACGACCCTTCTTCTTGTTTCTCATTTCCCACTTCTTCCATACTCTCAAAAGTCCTATAACCTTATTCCAAGTATACCAAGACAAATCTAAGGTGAAATCAAAGATCAAACACCAAAAGTAGTAGAATCAAGTGCAAGAATGCTAGCTAGAGTTGATGGAAGCAAGGAATCTCTTTGGAATTAAAGCTAGGGTTTTATTCAAGTGAACCATTTCCATATAAATCTCATTTCTACACAATAAAAGGTGAGTTTTATGATCATTTCATGTTATTTAGAATATTGAGAGGTTAAAAGACTTGGATTATGGAAGGAAGTAGAAGATGGGTTACAAATGCGGGAATAGTAGTGTTTTTGAGTAGTAGCTTCACATGAATCACGATTCTTAACACGTTACGAGTATAATTATGTTATAAATGATATTGAGAATATGGAAGAAACATTATATGATGATGAATGTGATATCATATTATAGTTATGGTTATGAATGGCTTTGAGAGGGAATTGTGGGAATTGGATAAGGTCGAACTTGTCAAGTTATTGATTATGATATTATGAATATTGTTATTGATGTTTGGGAGTTGTTATATCATATGGAGGAAGTTGTAGAAACAGAGGAAATGCTGCCTAGTTTTCGTTAGCTTTAGCTTAAGCTTGTGCATGTTTCCGATTATATAATTCTAGTACGAATCCCTTTGAAGGTAGAATTACGAACTTGGAAGGAAGCGTATAGTCGGCAAGTTAGAAAGGCATAAAGGTATGTGAGGCTAGTCCCTTCTTTTTCCAAGGCATGATTCTTATGACATAATTCCCTTTATCTTTCCATGACCTTCTTACATTCCGGAAACTATGAATCCATGTTTATAAAAGGCTTCCCATGAGATAAAGATAAGAGATACACAACGAATATGATAATGATGATGATGAGTCTAAGTTTAAAGGTTCCAAATATCATGATATGATATTTCTACGAAGCTAATGATCCTTATATGATTCTTGACGTTTCTCATTGTTGTTTCACTCACCTTATAATGCTAGTTCCTTCAAGGTGAGGCAGGGTGTTCATGACTATGCCATAATGGAAATCAGGGGGTTCACGACCTTACGCCACCCCGATAGAGTTATAGTTATCTTTGAGTTCTTATGCATGCTTTATGATAAGTACATGATCATGAGTTTACACCGCGCCTATATGGCCACGCAGACACCGCTAAGGTGGGCAGCATATACACCATGTCTAGAGGGCATGGGCAGACACCACTAGTGGGCGGCATTAGATATTTACCGTGGATGCGGGAGGCCTGGATGCGGGCTAATGATGATTACACCGTACATATATGGTCGGGCCACTTATATATATGCATACACGATATGATGATGTTTATGATGTAAGTTAGCATACATTATTCAGTCTAAGTGACATTCAGCTATAGGTTGTTTTCTTACCTGATGTTTCCTTATCTCTTCGACATGTTATTGTTGTTCGTACCTTACATGCTCAGTACAATGTTCGTACTGACGTTCTTTCTTTTTGGATGTTGTGTTCATACCCACAGGTAGACCGAGAGTTGGCCCAGATTCATAGGAGTCTATCAGCAAATTTACGGGAGCACTCTACTATTCTGAAGGTACCATTTTGATACATTATTTTTGTGTATATACATGGGCATGACGGGGTCCTGTCCCATCCTTATGTCTAGTACTCTGGTAGAGGCTCATAGATACGTATGCGTGGGTAGTATTTGTCTCATGAATCCATCAGTATATCTTTTGTACATTGTATATTATTTGGATAGCTCGAGGGGCATATGCACATGAATGTAGATATGTCTTGAGAGTGATAACGTTTTCCTTATGGCTAGTTGTGTTGAGAATAACGAATGTATTCAAGATGAGTATGATGATTAGCATGATGAGTGATGCTCAGTAGTCAGCTCTGAGTACCCGTCATGGCCGCTAGTCGGGTCGTGACAAAAGTGGTATCGGAGCAGTTTCGTCCTAGGGTGTGTCTACGGGCCGTATCCAGCAGAGTCTTGTTTATGGGTGTGAAGCACGCCACACTTATAAATAAGAGGCTACGGGGCATTAAGGAAAAATGAACATTCTTCTTCTTATTATATCGTGCCATAGAGCCATGTTATAAGATTTTCTCCTCTCTAATTGTGCGTTATGATTTCAGCGATGCCGGTAAAAAGAAAAGCCACCGCCGCCCAAAAGGGTAAGGCTACGACAGATAGGCTGATGGAAAGGGAGCAACCAACAAATATAGAAGAAGATGAATCTCATAATGAGGCTCCATCCAATACCTCTCACACTCCACCTATTCTAGAAGAACAGAAAGGTGTTTCAGCTCCGGCCCCTATGCCTCCAGTTTCTCCACCGGGTGCTTCGGGTCAACAGATGACCGAGGCCATTCAGCTATTGACACAGCTAGTTGCCACTCAGGCACAGCGGCAGAGTACGCGTCCAGGTGACAGGGCGACTAGTGCAAGAGCCCGTGATTTCATGAGTTTAAATCCTCCAGAATTTTTGTGGTCAAAGCTGGATGAAGACCCGCAAGGTTTTGCCACCCGAGGTTCATTGGGCCAGAGCTGATAAATTCTTGAATTTGAAGTAAGGAAATATGAGTGCTCCGGAGTATAGCCTTCACTTTAATTTATTGGCTAGGTATGCTCCAACTATGGTGGCTGACATGGGAAATAGAGTGCATAGATTTGTGAGTGGCTTAGGGCCACACTTGTTTAAAGATTGTTTGACGGCTTCACTTCAGGAGGGGATGGACATCTCCCATATTTAGGCTTATGCCCAGAATTTAGAAGAGCAGCAATAGCCACAGAGGGGTGAGCGTGACATTGATAGAGGACAAAGCAAGAGGGCTAGATCTGCCGGTGCTAGTAGTGAGTATAGAGGGGGTCAGCGGCAACAGTATTCCAGATATTCGGGCTAGTCCGCGATGAGTGTACCTCCTCAGTTCGCGAGCAGGAAATTTGATCGCCCTATTTACTCTGTTTCGGGTCAGAGCTCGAGAGTTCCAGGGTCTCATTTTGGAGGTGATCCCGGCCAGCAGAGACTACCTGTACCGCGATGTAGCCAGTGCGGTAGATTACACTCCGGTCAGTGTCGTCGAGGTTCAAATGCCTGCTATGCTTGTGGTCAGGTTGGGCACATGATGCGACATTGTCCATAGATGAGTGGTAGAGTTGGGGCCCAGCCCATAGGATCAACAGCTGATTCTTTCTCGTCTATGCGCTCGGTAGGGCAGACTGCCCAGGTTGCAGCAGACCGCGGTAGGGGCAGAGGGGGAGCATCCAGTTCAGGTGGCACCCAGCCCCGTATTTATGCTTTAGCCGGACGCCAGGATCTTGAGTCCTCCCCGAATGTGGTTACAGGTATATTATCCATATTCTCTCATGACGTTTATGCATTGATTGATTCAGGTTCTACGTTGTCGTACATTAGTCCCTACATTGCTAGCCGTATTGGGGTAAAACCCGAACCAATTAAACCTTTTGAGGTATCTACTCCGATTGGTGACCCAGTAATAGTGAGGCAGGTGTATAAAAATTGTGTAATTATGGTATGTGATCGTCAGACTAAAGTTGATTTAGTTGAGCTAGAAATCTTAGATTTTGATGTGATTATGGGCATGGATTGGTTGGCCTCTTGTTATGCTAATGTTGATTGCAGAACGAAAATGGTCCGATTTTAATTCCTGGGAGACCCGTGCGTAAATTGAAGGGTAATACAGCGTCTCCAGAGGTAGGTTTATTTCCTACCTTAAGGCAAGGAAGATGATAGCTAAAGGCTATAATTATCACTTAGTCCGAGTTCGTGACACCGAAGCAAAACCACCAACTTTTTAATCCGTCCCGGTAGTGAATGAATTTTCGGATGTATTTCCAGATGAACTTCTAGGCCTTCCTCCGGAAAGGGAGATTGATTTTACGGTTGATGTGTTGCCAGACATGTTACACCTCAAAAAATTTCCCGTTGATGTACAGTGAATAGACCAATGAAGAGAACGAAGTATATGGTATTTCAATAAGTAAATAATGACATTTGATGACCGTAAGTAAGATTTCAAAGACACTCAATGTTAGACGAGAAAGTTGCCAAGAGAAGGCAATGCATACGATATGTATCGGAAAAAGATTTACGAGTAACGAGTTAATGATAATTTAATGATGCTTTGGAGAAGAGTTATAATGACCCTTAGATTGTTAATGAGGTGACAAACAAGTGTTAAGAAGGTTCCATAAGGATTGGAGATCAAACGAAGTGACAAGAATAAGATCAGTGAACTGATGGGTTATACGGTCGATTATACGGTCCGTATAATGGACCGCAGAATCATCACAGTGAAGGTCCCTCACTGATGGGATTATACGGTCACTTATACGGACCGTATAAATTTATACGGACCGTATAATGGACCGTATAATGGTCACAGATAAGAGACGTTGAAGGGTCTATTTCACGGTCACTTATACGGACCGTATAAGTTTATACGGATCGTATAAGTGTCCGGATATTTTCCCGACAGATCAGAGTTTTGAGTTATTAAAAAGGGGACCAAGTTCATTATTTCATTTCCATTTTTCACTCCTTCTCTCTAGAACTCTCTGGAACACTTCTCCTACCAAAATTCAAGAGATATTAGTGATTATCTACATCAAACTAAGTGAATCATGTGTAAGGAACCCATTAAAGTTCATCCAAGACAAGAAACCCAAGTGAAGGTGAAACTAGGGTTTTGCTCAAGTGAAGTGTTTGCACCCAAGGTACATTCCTACACTATCTAAGGTAAGTTTTATGATATTTCCATGATGTTTAAGGTATTTGAAAGTTGAAACACTTGGATTGCAAAAGAATATAGAAATGGGTCATGAATGTGGGAATAGTTTTACTTTTGAGTAAATGTTTGGATTGAGTTATGATTCTTGATGCATTATTATTATAATGATGTTATAAATGATATTGAGAACATGGAATAGACATTGTATATGAATGAACATAATCGTGTGATATGACCATGAATATGGATGATTGGAAATGAATTGAGAAGTAAGGATAATGTAGGTGAATAAAGGCTATTGTGGTGATGTTGTAAATGTTAGTATTGATGTTTGGGAGTTGATATATGATATGGAGGAAGTCGTATAAATAAAGGAGATGCTGTCCAATTTTCTCTAGCTTTATTGAAGTATGCTAATCTATCGATTTTCTAATGTTACCATGTACTCTAATGGAGGTAGAAACGTGAGCATTCAAGAAGAACGTGCAAGTGGTAGAATAGTTGAACAGAAATGTATGTAAGGCTAACCCTTCTTTCATAAGGAATCGTTCTTTGGCCAAATATCTATTCTTCTATAAGTCTATGATATTCTCCAATGATTTGTTCTCTAAAAGCTACCAAGCTCATAATCCTTGATATGTTACGAATGTACTAAGTTCCTTATACGATGAGTAATCCTCTAGGGATAGGAGTAATGAACGACGATAGGATTGATGCTAAAGATGCTTATGAGCTTATAGGTATATTTGCCCAGGTGTGGCTATTATGAAACCCCGAGCTTATATGGCTTGGTAGAATATAGTAAATATGTATATATATATATATACATATACATATAATGCGCGCACACCACTGCAGTTGGGTACGGATAACCCTGAGCCTTGGTAGGGCTAGGTATGTATAACCTTTGGGCCTTGGTAGGGCCAAGTATGTGAAACACCGAACCTTCATGGTCGGGTATGCTATGTAAAGGCTATGTATATGCAATGTATATGATATGTAATTGATATGTTTATGATATGAATATGAGTATGAATGGAAATATGAATACGAATACAAAAATGGATACGAAAGGTAATTGAGTACGGATACGTATACAAATACGAATATGGATGAATTTACACGGATACGCAACAGAAATGGAATGTCCCTATGAAAAGAAAGTAAGTGTTATGACGATGATACTATTATCTCCCATCCTATGCTATTTCATATGTTGTCTATTATGCTTTCATATTGATGTTGATCATGCTTTACATACTCACACTACTAAAAAATCAGCGTTTAGTGACGGAATATTAGCGATAGACCATATTCTGTCGCTAATTAACGACGGATTAGCTACGGATACCTCATTTTGTCGCAAAAAAAGAAACTAAAATTTTATCTCATTATATAGCGACGGATTAGCAACGAAAAATGAGTTTCGTTACTAATAATTAGCGCGAATTTTTGGCGCCTTAAATTTACTACGGCATTTAGCAACAGAAGAGGCGCGACAAATTTTATTTTTAATTAGCGACGGATTAAGAACGAAATATCCGTCGCTAGGCCTTTAATTTTTCTAGAAAAAAATATATATTTGCGGCAACGGAAAATTTTGTCGCAATATTAACTATTAAAAGAAATCAATGTATTATTTAGCGACGGATTTTAAAATCGTCGCTATTCCGTCGTTAAATGTAAAAAACAAAAGATATCTCCTAGCTAGGTTACGCATTCTTTCATTTCCAACACGGTAGCCAACACGGATAGAGAGATAGGGCGTGCGAAATTGGTAACATAGAGAGAGAGAGCACAACATAGATCAAAATAATGTGAATCTAGGGTTTACATTGTGTTTTTCTCTTCTTCTCGCAATTTTTATCTAAAGGAAAGGTATGTTTTGATTTTTGTATGTGTTATGGGCTTTTCTTTCTTCTTTACCTCCTTCTTTGTGTTTTCGACATTAAATCTAAAACGAAATTAAGATATCCGTGTTTTCTTGCTTATTATCTAAATGAGAGTGTTTTAAGTATTTTTTTTGGCTAAAATCGAAGTTGGGTGTGTTGAAAACTGTTGGGTTTATAATTTATTTGGAGGTTAAGTATTGGGAATCTCTATTTGGGCGAAAATACGATGAAAATGGAAATTCGACCTTTGTTTGTGCTAAATCTTGTAGGATAATATTATTTGGTGGTTAAAGTTTGTTTTAATTTATTGCATGTCGAGAAAAAGCTTGAAGAACTCAACATTCTTTATATAATCTGTGATTTGAAATCGTAAGAGGAAATTGGTCCCTTACAAGAAAATGTATTATTTTCCTTTGATTCCTAGATTGAAAAGATTATATGCATCCCATGCTATAGCTGCCGACATGAGATGGCATCGTGAGCATACACAAGAGGATGGGGTAATGCGTCATCCATCAGACTCTGAGGCTTGGAAGAACTTCAATGAAACTCATTCTTTTTTTTCTTGAACAAGGAATGTAAGGTTAGGGTTATGTACTGATGGTTTCCAACCGTTTAGTCAATCTGGGAGGAAATACTCTTCGTGGCCAGTGATTGTCACCCCATACAATTTGCCTCCAGGAATGTGTATGAAAGAGGCATATATGTTCTTAACTGTCATTGTTCCTGGGCCAAACAATCCCAAACATAAAATTGATGTTTATCTGCAACCTCTAATAAAGGAATTGACTTTGTTGTGGGAGGCATGTGTAGAAGCATTTGACATCTCGAAAAAGCAAAACTTTCAGCGAGGGCAGCTTTGATGTGGACAATCGGTGACTTTGACATATTCTATGTTGTCGGGATGTATCGTTGTGCAAGTGACTAATGCTTAGTAACATGTGTTGTTGTATCTTTAATGTATTTTGCTTAAGATTTGGGTGTAAAAATTTTCGATGGATGGTTGAGTGTTTTGATTTGCACCACGCTTTTCTTTATTGTTTTCTTTAACCTATTTTACCACTTTCATCATTACTTACTGAATCTTGCTTAGTGTACTACGCGACTATGTTGTTTGATAAATGCCATTATAGTTTTAGTTCAACCTTTGATAGAATCCTCCTGATGTTATTTATATTACAGATACGTAATATAAATAGCAGTAACTTTGATAGAATCCTCTGTACAGTAACTTGACTATTGATTTGTATAAAATGATAAATAGCAGTTGTTGATGACAAAGAACTGCTACATTTTTTCTACAACTGATGAGCAAGTATGGCCAAAATTGAATTTGATGAAAACTACTGCTTGTGTTGTCATGTATTCTGCATTTTCTGAAATTCTGCAAACTGTTAACTCATCATGTGTGTCATACCATGTGATTCCTGTTGTCATGATTCCGTTGTGGTGTTAATATCTTCTTGGAAGTCGTAACGTTCAGATTCTCATCAATGTATCAAATTGCGATGTGACCTGTAGTAGAAAATCTGCATCCGCTGCTACTAGTCTTAAAGGGAAAGTACGCCTCTCCGCGGACTTTTAGTTATGCTCAACTAAAAGTCCGCCGGAGGGGGCGGACTTTAGTTGTGTTAAGTAAAAGTACGGGAGGGGGGCGGACTTTTAGTTGTGTTTAAGTAAAAAAGTACGCCGGAGGGCGGACTTTGCCTTATATATATATATATATATATATATATTTTTTTTTTACTTTTCAAGGTAAACTTTTAGTTATGCCTTAATATATATATATATATATATGTTGCATATAATACGTGCGCTTTCGATGTCCTTCATGTGCTCTTTGTTGACTTTCCTTGCTCCAAACCAGCTTCTAATGCAATTCCTAGTGATGTGTAAAGTTTGTCACACCAAAGCGATGCTTTCCGGCCTTTTCTTCACCCTTTTTTTTTTTTTTTTTTCCGTACAAGCAAACCACATACACCACCAAGCCAGCTCCTCTCTCCTCCTCACCAGCCTTATGTCTCCTTATTAAATCACCCCAACATCCCGTAAAAAGGCCCTTGTGCACCCATAGCATCCAAACCAAAGCTGATCAAGTTGCTCCTGTGATGACAAAGAACTGCTACATTTTTTCTACAACTGATGAGCAAGTATGGCCAAAATTGAATTTGATGAAAACTACTGCTTGTGTTGTCATGTATTCTGCATTTTCTGAAATTCTGCAAACTGTTAACTCATCATGTGTGTCATACCATGTGATTCTGTTGTCATGATTCTGTTGTGGTGTTAATATCTTCTTGGAAGGCCACGATCTAGATTCTCATCAATGTATCAAATTGCGATGTGACTCGTAGTAGAAAATGCGCATCTTGCTTGCTACTAGTCTTAAAGGGAAAGTACGCCTCTCTCCGGCGGACTTTTAGTTATGCTCAACTAAAAGTGCGCGGGAGGGGGCGTACTTTTAGTTGTGTTAAGTAAAGTACGCCGGAGGGGCGGACTTTTAGTTGTGTTTAGTAGTAAAGTCGGAGGGGCAGACTTTTAGTTGTGTTTAAGTAAAAGTCTGCCGAAGGGGGCAGACTTTGCCTTATATATATAATGCTATGTAGTTTTGTATTACTATATGTGTCAAACTTAGCCAGATATTGCAAGTTTTCAATAGGAATGAGCATAGCTAATACTGCCCATTAAAAACCATACAATAGCAGTACTTGGTTGGGAATATGGCTAAGGTTGGGAATATGAAACTTATCCATGTTGATAAGCCTTCTTCCGGTACTTGGTAGTTACGAAAAATGATCGAACTCAACTTCACTTTGATACTTCTCGGTCAATTTTACGAAAGTCTCTTCCTTTTCCTACGAAAATTCCTTATTTGCCAATTGAATTTTCATTTCTTCTCTCTTTTTCTTGAGCTCATTGATGGCTACCGGCTTCTTAGCATGCTCCTTTTGCTGTTTTGCAAGCTTTGACTTCTTTTTCTTACCGAAGCATGTGAACCATGAAGCATGATCCTTTGCTTAACTTGTGAAAGAAATCCTGGATATAAATGAATAGAAATACGGCTTAGGATGTTGTTAAGACCGATGAACCGATGAGCATAAAGGCTGTGTTTAGCATAATTGTGCGGTTAATTGATGTTCGTCGTTCCCCCCGCGAAGCGTAGCAACAACAAGTCTTTGCATTTATGCAACCTTGTGCACCATTAGTACGTATTACTTGTACACCAACGAAAAATGGATAAATATACGCTCTTTTATCTTTGGAATTCATTTCTCTTTTTATTTGGTAAAATTGAATGGTTAGTATTCTTGATGTTTTAATTTAACTAATTATTACGGGAAAGATATCAAGAAATATTACGGGAAAAATCACGATCTCGGTCGATATTGATCAATGTGAAGCATATTACGAAGGCTCGGGGGAACAAGGAAGAGAAGAATATATGGTCTTGGATCTCAAGCACAAAGTTATTATGGGCCAAATCTTTGCGTCAATTTTGCCTTTAATGCTTCGGCATCATGACACCTTCAACTTCTCAATCGGCACTACGGCTTAAAATATGGAGGAGTTAGTGATGCGATTGATTCCTACAACCGACCGATCGCTTGCTTCCTTTATTTATTGAGAAGGCACGCGGAGTGATTTCTTCACCATCACATCATCCAAATACTCCTGTCGACAAACCATCAGTTGTGACACCCATAGTGCCTCCTCCTACTACTGCCAACGTTGACGATGTTGATCCTTTAGCTTCTGATGGTGATCGTAGTCCTTCACCCATGCATTAGTTTTTTATGTTATCCGCTTTTTGTTGGAAAGAACAAACTTATGCACTAACAATACTTGATGGATGTGTGGGTTCTTTTGGTAGTTGATAGCTTGGTGTTGTCGGTGTTTTGGACTTAACGATTGAGATTTCGCTATCTATTTTGAACTTTTTTTATAAATATTATTTTATGTGAATGTCAGTTATTTTTAAGGGTATTTATTAATTTGTATTTAGTATGTTTCAACAGGCGTATTTAAAAAAAAAAACAGAAGAAAAATATTTGTGACAGATTTGCGACGGATTTTGGTCGTTGCTAGAGGGACAAATATTCTATTGTCGCTAAATGCAGGCACAAATAATTCAATATTTTGCGACGGAATAGCGACAATGGTTTTCGTCGCTAATTTACTAAAACGACGAAATGAAATATGAAATTAGTCACGGAATTTATAACAATAGCAACAAAAATAATCCGTTGCTATAATGTGCAACGGATCTCATACGTCGCTACTCGTCGCTAAGTTTGCAACGGATTTTCAATTTTCCGTCGCTAATAGGTTAGCAACGCGCAAAATCGTAACGAACGCCATTCCGTCGCTAATCCGTCGCAACACATGTTTAGCGAGCATATATTTGATTAGCGACGGAGTACGTCCGTCACTAAACGCATTGTTTTTTTAGTAGTGTCGGTACATTCTTCGTACCGATGTCCTTTTGTTTGTGGATCTTGCGTCATGCCCGCGGTGGCTGGGAAACGAGACTTGATCCATAGCTATATTTCTCAGGGACTACATAGCGGAGCTCCATTTCATTCGGAGCTACAGCTTTTCGTATAGATTCTTTTGTGTACATATTTATGGGCACGGCGGGGTCCTGTCCCGCCTATATGATATGTTGTACTCTCCTTAGAGGCTCATAGACATGTGTATATGGTTAGATGTGTTTGGCCTTGTCGGCCTATATTTTTGGGATATTATTTTGTTAGCCTCGTTGGCTTATGTATATTTATATAAGCATAGTTGCTAATGATGATATAAATGAATTGTCACCCAATGGGATTAGTATGAGATGAATGGAAAGTATGATTTAGCTATGTACCTCACCTAGATGTAATGTGAAAGTATGTTAACAGGTGCCCGGGTGGGTTAGCACCGGGTGCCCGTCGCGGCCCTCCGGTTGGGTCGTGACAAAAGTGGTATCAGAGCAGTTCTATCCTAGGGTGTGTCTACGAGCCGTATCCAGTAGAGTCTTAGTTATGGGTGTGTTGCGCACCACACTTATAAACAAGAAGCTGCAGGCATTTTAGGATTGTATGACCTTCTTTCTTCATAAGAATCGTGCGATAGCGCTATGATATAAGAAACTTCTTGTTCCTTAACCGTGTATTACGTATTTCAGAGATGCCTATAAAGAGAAAGGGTACAGCAGCCCAAAAGGGCAAAACGATGGCGAGAAAAGCGGGTTGAAGAGCACCGCCACCGGTAGTAGAGGAAAGTGAGTCCCGGAGTTCGGCTCGATCTCGGTCCTCCGTTCGGTACCTATATTAGAGGAGCGTGAGGGAGCCGGCCCCGACTCAAAGACTCTTGTTCCTCCACCGGATGCGCCGAGTGCCAAGATGTAAAAGAGGCCATTCATTTGCTTACTCATTTGGTTCGCCGAGACTCGGCGGCAAGGTGCGGGCGAGGTGATAGGGTTTGTTAGTGCAAGAGGCCCGTGATTTCATTAGCTTGAACCCTCCGGAGTTCTTTGGATCAAAGCCGGATGAGGACCCTCAGAATTTTATTGACGGTATATTGAGGACGCTTCGGTTGATACATACTTTGGACACCGAATCGGTAGAGTTAGCATCCTATAGATTGAGGGATGATGTGGTTCATTTGTATACGGTTTGGATGGCTTCACGAGGAGCCAATGCGCCTCCTCCGGTATGGCAAGAATTTGTAGATGCTTTTCTCCGACATTATTTGCCTCCAGAAGTCCGGCGAGCTAGAGACGATAAGTTCCTAAATTTGAGGCAAGGCAGCATGAGTGCCTTGGAGTATAGTCTCCACTTCAATTCCTTGGCTAGGTATGCTTCGGCCATGGTAACGGATATGGGTGACCGAGTGCACCGGTTTGTGAAAGGCCTAGGGCCACATTTGATGGATAGATGCTTGACTGCGTCCCTTCAGGAGAATATGGATATTTCACGCATCCAGGCTCATGCTCAGAATTTAGAAAAAAGTCTACAACAACAAAGAAGTGAGCGTGAGCATGATAGAGGGTATAACAAGAGGGCTAGATCTTTGGGTCCGATGAGTGAGCATAGGGACGGGCACAGACAGCAGTTTTTGAGGCACTCAGGCCATTCTATGACTAGTGCGCCTCCACCATTTTCAGGCCAGAGATTTGACAGATCTACTCATTCCGGGCCGAGTCAGAGTTTTTCAGGTTCTCAGTTCAGAGGTGATTCGGGTCAGGCGATGCCACTCGTGCCATGATGTTTCCAGTGTGGGAAGTTACATTGGGGTCAGTACCGATTGGGTTCAGAGGTTTGCTATTCATGTGGTCGACCAAGTCATATTATGCGTGATTGCCCCTCAGTTAGTAGTAGAGATAGGACCCAGCCTTCAGAGTCGGTAGCCGAATCTTCATCATCTATACGCCCTATGGGGCCGGAGTTCACATACGTGCCGGTCGGCCATGGTAGAGGCGAGAGGAGAGTCCCCGGTTCTAGCGGTCCTCGGCACCGTATTTATGCTTTGGCTGGACGCCAAGATCTTGAGTCTTCTCCTGATGTTGTCACAGGTATATTATCGGTATTTTCTCATGATGTATATGCTTTGATAGATCTGGGCTCCATATTGTCATATGTTACTCCGTGTATTGCGGGTCGGTTTAGAGTTAAATCGGAGTCGATCCAACCTTTTGAGGTGTCTGCACCCGTTGGTGAATCGGTGATAGCTAGCCGAGTATATAGAAATTGCATAGTTGTGATTTGTGACCATCGTACTATGATTGACTTGCATGAGTTAAAAATGATGAATTTTGATGTCATTATGGGCATGGATTGGTTGGCTTCTTGCTATGCCAATGTTGATTGTAGAATGAAAATGGTTCGTTTCCAATTTCTGGGAGAACCAATTTTAGAATGGAAAGAAAATACGGCGTCACCAAAAGGTAGGTTTATTTCCTATCTAAAGGCAAGGAAAATGATCACGAAAGGGTGCATTTATCATCTAGTGCGGGTTCAAGATGTAGAAGCTGAACCGCCAACTCTTCAGTCAGTTCTCGTAGTGAACGAGTTTTCGGATGTGTTCCCGGAAGAGCTCCCAGGCCTCCCTCCCGAGCGGGAGATTGATTTTGCTATTGATGTGTTGCCAGACACCAAGCCTATATCTATTCCTCCTTATAGAATGGCTCCCACAGAATTGAAAGAGTTGAAGGAGCAATTGAAAGACTTGCTTGAGAAAGGCTTTATTAGGCCTAGTTCATCCCCATGGGGAGCACTCGTATTGTTTGTCCGAAAGAAAGATGGCCCCTTGAGAATGCGCATTGATTATCGGCAATTGACTAAGGTGACGATTAAGAATAGATATCCTCTTCCGAGGATTGATGACTTATTTGATCCATTACAAGGGGCGAAATGGTTTTCAAAGATAGATTTGAGATCCGGGTATCATCAAGTGAGAGTTAGGGAGAAAGATATCCCTAAGACAGCCTTCACGACAAGATATGTCCATTTTGAATTCCGGGTGATATCATTTGGGCTAACTAATGCACCGGCAATATTTATGGATTTGATGAATGATATGTTCAGGCCCATCCTAGATTTATTTGCGATTGTATTCATCGACGATATCTTGGTGTATTGTAGATCAAGGCGAACATGCGGATCATTTGCGTCTTCGTCCTTAGAGTTCTTCAAACTCGAGAGTTGTTTGCAAAATTTTCTAAGTGTGAGTTTTGGTTGAACTCAGTGACATTTCTGGGGCACATTGTTTTAGCCGATGGTATTTGGGTAGATAGCCAAAAGAATGAGGCCGTGAAGACTTGGCCAAGGCCCACAACTCCCACGGAGGTTCGTAGATTTCTAGGCTTAGCAGGTTATTACAGGAGATTTGTTGAAGGTTTCTCTTCTATTTCTGCACCACTCACAAAGTCGACCCGAAATTGGCAAAGTTTCAATGACAGATGCTTGTGAACGTAGTTTCCAAGTGCTAAAAGATAGATTGACTTCTGCACTAGTCCTGACACTTCCAGAGGGGTTGGAAGGTTATGTGGTTTATTGCGATGCTTCAAGCATTGGGCTATGCTGTGTATTGATGAAACATGGCAAGGTGATTGCGTATGCTTCAAGGCAATTACGAAAACATGAGAAGAATTATCCAACTCATGATCTAGAATTGGTTGCAGTGATTCATGCATTAAAGATGTGGAGATATTACTTGTATGGTGTTCATGTGGATATTTACACAGATCATAAGAGCCTTCAGTATATCTTCAAGCAGAAAGAGTTGAATTTGCGGCAATGACGATTGTTGGAGTTGCTAAACGATTATGATGTCGATACTCTGTATCATCCCGGAAAGGTAAATATTGTGGCTGATGCTCTTAGCCGTAGATCTATGGGAAGTTTATGTGATGTACGACTAGAGAAAAGAGAAATGGCTCGTGAGCTCCAGCAGTTAGCTAGCCTAGGAGTTCGAGTAGTGGACTCAGGTAGCAGGGGAACTACCATTCAGAATTCAGCAGTCTCGTCACTAGTAGTGGAAGTGAAAGAGCGACAATACGAAGATCCCATGCTAATGCATTACAGAGATACACTCCCTCACAAAGAGGAGTCATCATTTGAGATCTCAGGAGACGGAGTTCTCCGATGCCGAGGTAGATTATGTGTTCCTAATGTGGTAGGTTTACGCCACCAAATATTGAGGGAAGCCCATTATTCGTTATTCGTCACCCCGAGCAACCAAAATGTATCATGATCTTAAATCATATATTGGTGGAATGGGATGAAGAAAGATATAGCAGAATTTGTAGCCCAATGTCCCAATTGTCAACAGGTGAAAATCGAGCACCAAAAGCCGGGAGGATTGTTGCAAGCTATAGAAATACCAACTTGGAAGTAGGAAGTAATTAACATGGACTTCATTACAGGCTTACCCCATTCTCGACGTAAATATGATTCCATATGGGTGATTGTGGATAGACTCATGAAGTCGGCTCATTTCTTACCAATCGAACCACATATATGTGGCCGAGGATTATGCAAAGCTTTATGTTAAAGAGATAGTGCGACTTCACGGTGTTCCGTTGTCTATTATCTCGGATAGAGGAACTCGGTTACTGACTAAATTTACGGGAAGTCCTTCCAAGAGGGTTTGGGGACTCATGTGAGCCTTAGCACGACATTTCATCCACAGACTGACGGACAAGCTGAACGTACCATTCAAACTCTTGAGGATATGTTACGGGCATGTATGCTAGAGTTTGGAGGTAATTGGGATGATCACTTACCCCTTATTGAATTTGCTTATAACAATAGCTACCATTCTAGCATTCAAATGGCACCGTATGAGGCTTTATATGGGCGAAAGTGTAGATCCCCAATTGGGTGGTTTGAACAAGGAGAGACTAAATCGATAGGGCCAGACTTGGTCCAGCAAGCCATAGAAAAAGTTAAGCTCATACAAGATCGGTTATTAGCAGCCCAAAGTCGTCAAAAGTCCTATGCGGATAATCGTCGAAGGGACTTAGAGTTCCAAGTGAATGATTGGGTATTCTTAAAAGTGTCGCCAATGAAAGGTGTAATGAGATTTGGCAAAAAGGGGAAGCTTAGTCCACGGTACATTTGGCTTTACGAAATTGTGCGCAAAGTAGGCAAAGTGGCTTACGAATTAGATCTACCTCCTGATTTGGAGTCAGTTCACCTAGTTTTTCATGTCTCGATGCTTCGTAAATGTGTTGGAGATCCTACTAGGATCGTTCCAGTAAATGATGTTCAAGTGACAAAAAAGTTGACTTATGAAGAGGTACCCATTGCCATATTAGATAGGCAAGTACGGAGGCTTAGAAACAAAGAAGTGGCCTCGATTAATGTTTTGTGGAGAAACAATAACCGAGAAGAAATGACATGGAAAGCGGAAGAAATTATGAAATCCAAGTACCCGCATTTATTTCATCCCGGAAGAGATCCAAGATGAGACATCAAGATCAAAAGGTATGTATGTTTTCCTTTTTATGCATTTGGGTCGTGTGTGGCCAAAGTCTATTGCTATTATGTTGTGGCCCGGTGAGGCATTGTTATTATGGGCTGTTGTGATAGGAGGGTAGCGCCATATTATAGGGAAAACTCTAGCGAAATTTTTATAGAATCCCCGAGGACTTAACATTCGAGGACGAATGTTCTTAAGGGGGAAGAATGATACACCTCGAAAAAAATTTCATTGATGCACAGTGAATAGACTAAAGAAGAGAATGAATTATACGGTGTTACAATAGGTAAGGAATGACATTTGATGACCCTAAGCAAGATCTCAACGACACTCGATGTTAAACGAGAAAGTTTTGCCAAGAGAAGGCAATGCATACGATAAGTATCGGAAAAGATTTACGAGTAACAAGTTAATTATGATTTAATGATGATTTGGAGAAGAGTTATAACATGGCCCTTAGATTGTTAATGAGGTGATAAACAAGTGTCAAGAAGGTTCCATAAGGATTGGAGATCAAACGAGTCGACGAGAATAAGTTCGGAATGGGTTATACGGTTGATTATACGGCCAAACATACTAGCCGTATAAAACATGCGGACCGTATGTGAAGGTCCGTATAACCAATTATACGACACCCCTCTCCGGACCAAAGCTACGGCCAAAGATGTTACGGTTTCACGGTCACTTATATGGACCGTATGTTTATTGGTCCGTATAAGTGTGGATATTTTTAGTCGGGATAGATTTGAGTTATTTAAAAAGGGATCCAAGTTTCATTTTATTTCATTTCCATTTTTCACTCCACTTCTCTCTAGAACATCTCTCTACATTTCTCCCACAAGATTTCAAGAGATAGTAGTGTTCAACTTCATCAAACCAAGTGAATCAAGTGTAAGAAACCCATTAAAGTTCATCCAAGACAAGAATCCAAGTGAAGGAGAAACTAGGGTTTTCTCAAGTGAAGTGTTTGCACCCAAGGTTCATTCCTACACCATCTAAGGTAAGTTTTATGGTATTTCCATATTGTTTAAGGTATTTGAAAGTTGAAACACTTGGATTGTAGAAGGAAATAGAAAATGGGTCATGAATGTGGGAATAGTGTCACTTTTGAGTAATAGTTAGATTGAGTCATGATTCTTGATGTATTATGATTATAATCATGTTATAAATGATATTGAGAACATACGGGATAGACGTTGTATATAAATGAACGTAATCGTGTGTTATGACCATGAATGTGGATGATTGGAAATGAATTGAGAAGTAAGGATAATGTAGGTGAATAAAGGCAGTTATTATTATATATGTTTGGGAGTTGATATGTGATATGGAGGAAGTCGTATAAATAAAGGAGATGTTGTCCGATTTTCTCTAGCTTTAGTCAAGTATACTAAGCTATCGATTTTCTAATGTTAGTATGTACTCTAGTGAAGGGAGAAACGTGAGCATTGAAGGAGAGCGTGCAAGTGATAGAATAGTTGAACGGAAAGGTTTGTAAGGCTAACCCTTCTTTCATAAGGCATGGTTCTTTGGCCAATTATCTATTCTCCTATGAGCCTATGACATTCTCCAAATGATTCGATCTCTAAAATCCACCAAACTCATAATTCTCGATATGTTACGATTTTACCAAATTCCTTATATGTTGAGTAATCCTCTAGGGATAGATGTAATGAAGGACGATAGTAATGATGCTAAAGATGCCTATGAGCTTTTATGTATATGTGCCTATGTATGGATACTATGAAACCCCGAGCTTATATGGCCGGGTAGAATATAGATATGTATATATATATATATATATATATATATATATATATATATATATATACCGCGCACCATTGCGGTTAGGTACGGATAACCCTGAGCCTTGGTAGGGCCAGGTATGTATGACACTGAGCCTTGGTAGGGCCAGGTATGTGAAACACCGAACCTTCATGGTCGGGTATGCTATGTAAATGCTACGTATATGATATCAATATTAGTACGAATATGCTAAGTATATGCAATGTATGTGATACGAATATGAGTATGAATGGAAATATGACTAAGAATACGAAAGTGGATACGAAATGTAAATGTGTACGGATACGTATACAGATACGGATATGGATGTATGTACACGGATACGCAATAGAAATGGAATGTCCCTATGAAAAGCAAGTAAGTGTTATGACGATGATACTATTATCTCCTACCCTATGCTATTTCATATGTTGTCTATTATGTTTTCATATTGATGTTGATCATGCTTTACATACTCAGTACATTCTTCGTACTGATGTCCTTTTGTTTATGGATGCTGCGTCATGCCCGCAGGTGGCCAGGGTGACAGGCTTGATCCATAGCTATATTTCTCAGGGACTACATAGCGGAGCTCCATTTCATTCGGAGCTACAGCTTTTGGTATAGATTCTTTTGAGTACATATTTATGGGCACGGCGGGGTCCTATCCCGCCTATATGATATGACATATTCTTCTTAGAGGCTCGCAGACATGTGTATATGGTTAGATGTTTGGCCTTGTCGGCCTATATTTTGGGATATTATTTTGTTAGCCTCGTCGGCTTATGTTCATTGATATGGGCGTAGTTGCTAATGATGATATAAATGTGTTGTTGCCCAATGGGATTAGTATGATGATGAATGAAAAGTATGATTTAGCTATGTGGCTCACCTAGATGTAATGTGAAAGTATGTCAATAGGTGCCCGGGTGGGTTAGCACCGGGGGCCCGTCGTGACCCTCCAGTTGGGTCGTGACACATGGACACATATCATAATATCAATATCAAATCAAGTCCTTTCCTCTATCCATGTTAATGTCAAGAAAGTGAGAGATAATCGTATCATAATCACAATATGGCAACTAAGTACAAGTCCAATATCACACACATGACAACAAGCCAATAAACCACAAAGAGGCAACAAGCCCACAAATCAGCCAACAATACCAATCCTAAGAATAATCATCCCAACTTCATACCTGAAGGCTTAACATCCTTTCTCCGTCAATAACTAACTTCTACATATGCTTCACTAACTGGAGTCTAACTAAAAGGTAAGCCATAACCTACCTGGATGTCGAGCTAGAGCCACGAACAATCAAACCTTAGCCTTGTCTTTCCGGAAAGCTTTCGAGTAATAAAAGTCTATCGATTATTGAATTTTAAGTTAGAAATGAGGAACAATGACACCCATATTACTATACTATCGTTCGAATAAAAAACAACTAAGTAAAAGGGGGAAAACGGGTCCACAAGGGTAAAACGGGTATTTAAAAGATGGAATAGGTAACCCAACATTCTAGAAGTTAAATTCTACTCCTAAATTGCTAAATTAATTCAAGATTAGTTCAATTTCACCATTCAAGTCAAAACCTCCAATTTGGGTACAAACCCTAACTTTCAATCATTCAATTCTTCAACTATAATGGAAGATTCAAGCTTATGGTTCACTAATTCATCAAATTCCATGCTTAGATTAGTCAAATCCAGAAACAAATCTAATTTTGGAAGACTAAAAATCAAATAATAAAGTAAAGGTCAAAACCCCCTTTTCTTCCTTAAGTTCTCTAGATTTTTTTACCATAGATTCATACCTAGGAAAGGTACCCTCAAGAGAAATCTTGTTGAAACCTCTTCAATTGGACTTAATGACTCTTACAAACAAAAATATGTAGGGATAGGAAATGAAGGGTTTTAACTAGGGATTAAATAGGATTCTGGTCCATGTCGTTCGTTGCAGCGGTAGGTGTCCGCTATAGCTGAACCGTGCCAGCGGCTCTACTTTCATTACTGCGAGTCCGCTACAGAAGATCCCTATCCGTTGTAGCGCCTCACTATGATTCACACAAACTCACCCATAGCGGACCAAGCCTCAGCGAGGCGGGTCCGTTATATCAATGAGGGTGCACTACAACGGGCACCAGACACAAGAAATTTTTCTGATTTTTCACCAACTCAAACCCAAAACCTGACGGTAACCTGAGACCTCCCAGATACAACCAGACATGCAACCATACATAAAAACGAGCTACGGACTCACTTGTGGTTTTGAAATTCCCAACCGAGGTCTAGTTGACCAGGTCAACACCCAATGGCCAAGGACCAACTTTTCAACCAACAACCCAAAAAACTCCCGAGTGCCTCGGGAATTAAACTGAACATCCCAAGAAGCCATAATTGACTATCTGGACCTCTCAGAATCAACTGATTCTCAAAGAAAGTATAGTTAGCCAAAAGTCAACTATCGATCAACCATTTTTGACTTTAAGGCTCTATTTCACATAAGTCATCATAAAAACTCGCCCGACTACCTTGAGAACCATGGCACGCATCCCTTCGGGTCAAAATCGAACTAATAGGGCTCAGGGAAATGTTAATAGGGGTAAATAGGTCGGAAGAACTATAATGACCAAACGGGTCATTAAATTCGATACAATTAAACAATCATTCATCCTTAAACGAAGGAAGAGAGTAGGAAAGTTGGCGGTAACAAAAGAATCCTTAATTTAACAATACGAAAGCCCCCACAGCACGAAGTACACCAAAATCACTACCCGTTCACCTTATCAATCAAACTTTCTTTAATCTAGCTCAAAGACCTGATTTTCCATATTTCACATACTCACATTTCTCTCACAACTGGTCACCGAATATAAGTACTGTGCTCACATAAATTCTCTGATTTGATATAACCATACCTCTGAACGCGATCAATAAGTCCCACAAATATTTTCCCAAACAACAAAAACCTTTAGATATAGACACAATCTGTTACACCTCAAAAAATTTCATGTCGTTGTATGGTGGATAGACTAACTCAGGGTGAGAAGTATATGATGCTTCTACAAGTAAAAAGTAGTACTTAACGGTTCTAATTAAGATTCCAAAGACGTTTGAGGCAAGAGAAGAAAGTTCGTTGAAGAAGGTAAAGTATAAGTTGTGTGTTGAAAAGGGTTTGCAAAATATCGAGCTAATGTTGACTTAATAATGTCTTGAGGAAAAGTTATAATGCTCCTTAGGTTGTTAATAAAGTACTAAACAAGTGCTAAGAAGGTTCCATAAGGATTGGAGATCAAACGAAACAACGAAAATCATTTCAGAAAAGTGGAGTTATACGACCACTTATACGGTGCATATAACTTTATACGTCTCGTACAAGGGTCCGTATAACCCAACAGAAGAAGGGATTTCCCTGATGGTGAAATACGGTCACTTATACAGACTGTATAATATTATACGGACCGTATAAGGGTCCGAACACCTGACGGGCTGAGTATTTTCCAAGTATATAAATGTGCTCCCACTTCTAAATTTTCATTCTTCCAACTTCCCCACTTCTCTATAAACCTCTAGAACATTCCACACCCTTCACTTACAAGAATTCAAGGGAAATCAGAGATCAACTTCATCAATTCAAGGAAATCAAGTGTAAAGAAGCTCACTAGGGTTGCTTGGAGTCAAGAAATCTATTTGAATTGAAGTTAGGGTTTTCTCCAAGTGAGGCAACTCCATCCAAAACCCATTCCTACACAATCAAAGGTGAGTTTTATAATCATTTCATGTTATTAAGAATATTAAATGGTTGAATAACTTGGATTGAGGAAGAAAGTAGAATATGGAGGTCAAATGTGAAATTAATGGTATTCTTGAATAGTAGTGTGACATGAACCATAATTATTGAGATGTTATGAGTATAATCTTGTTATAAATGGTATTAAGAAAATTGTAGAAGCGTTATATGAGGATGAATGTGGTGTTATATTATGGCTATGGTTATGAATGACTTTGAGAGGGAATTTGGGGGATTGGATAATGTCGAACTAGTCAAAGTTATGGATTATGATATTATGAATGTTGTTATTGATGTTGGGAGCTATTATATCATATGGATAAAGTTATAGAAACAAAGGAGATGCTGCCCAATTTTCATTAGCTTTAGCTCAAGCTTAAGTATGTTTCCGATCATCTAATTCTAGTACGAATTCTCTTGAATGTAGAATCGTGAACATTGGAGGAAAGCGCTTAAATTGATAAGTTAGAGTGACATCAAGGTATGTGAGGCTAGTCCCTTCTTTTCTTAAGGCATGATTCCTATGACATGACTTCCTTTGTCTCTCCATGACCTTCTTACACTCCGGAAACTATGAGTCAATGTTTATAAAGAGCTTCTCATGAGATAAAGATAAGAGATATGTTGCGAATATGATAATGATGACGATAAGTCTAAGTCTAGAGATTCTAAAGTTCATGATATTATATTTCTACGAAGCTAATGATCCTTATATGATTCTTTGATGTTATTCATTGTTGCTAGACTCACCTTATAATGGTAGTTCCTTCAAGGTGAGGCATGATGATCATGATTACTCCATAATGGAATCGGAAGTTCTCGACCTTACATCACCCCGATAGAGTTATAGTTTATCTTTGAGTTCTTATGCATGCTTTATGATAAGTATATGATAATGAGATTACACCGTGCCTATATGGCCGGGCAGACACCGCTAAGGCGAGCAGCATGTACACCATGTCTAGATGGCATGAGCAGACACCACTAGTGGGCAGCATGAGATATTTACCCCGGACGCAAGAGGCCTGGACGCGGGCTAATGATGATCACACTGTACTATATGGTCGGGTAGCTTATATTTACATACTTGATATGATGTTGTTTATGATGTAATATAGCATGCATTATCCCGTCATAAGTGACATTCAGTTACAGGTTGTTTCCCTACTTGATGTTCCTTTATTTCTTCGATATGTATTATTGTTCATGCCTTACATACTCAGTAAAATATTCGTACTGATGTCCTTTCTTCTTGGACGTTGTTTTCATGCCCACAGGTAGACAGGGAGATGGCTCAGATTCATAAAAGTCTATCAGTACCTATACAGGACCACTCAACTATTCCAGAGGTGCCAGTTAGTTATGTATTCTTTTACGTATATATTTGGGCATGATGGGGTCCTGTCCCGTCCTTATGTCTCTGTACTCCAGTAGAGGCTCATAGATATTTATGTGTGGGTAGTAGTTATCTCCTGGATACATTAGTGTATATTTTTGTATATCATTTTTGCAGTCGAGAGGGCTGATGTATATTTATGCATCGCCTTGGAGATTATATACGTTCAGGTTGAGTATGATGATTAGCACAACGAGTGGTGCTCAGTAGTCAGCTCCGGGTACCCATCATGGCTCCTAGTTGGGTCGTGACAAAAGTGGTATCAGAGAAGTTCCGTCCTAGGGTGTGTCTATGAGCCGTGTCTAGCAGAGTCTCGTTTATAGGTGTGAAGCGCGCTATACTTATAAACAAGAGGCTGCGGGACATTTAGGAAAAATAACTATTCTTCTTCTTATTAGATTGTGCCATAGAGCCATGTTATAAGATTTTCTCCTCCCTAATTGTGCGTTATGATTTCCCGCGACGCCTTTAAAGAGAAAATCCCGCCGCCTGAAAAGGGCAAGGCTACGACAGAAAGGCGGATGGAAAGGGAACCACCAACGAATGTAGAAGAAGGTGAATCCCAAAATGAGGCTCCATCCACTACCTCTCAAACTCCGCCTATTCCAGAAGAACAAAAGATGGCTTCAGCTCCGGCTTCTATGCCTCCACTTCCTCCACCGGGTGCTTCGGGTCAACAAATGACAGAAGCTATTAATTATTGACACAACTAGTTGTCGCTTAAGCTTAGCGACTGAGTACGGTTACAGGTGATAGGGAGACTAGTGCTAAAGCCCGTGATTTCATGAGTTTAAATCCCTTGAAATTCTTCGGGTCAAAGCCAGATAAAGACCTGTAAGGTTTTATTAATGCGATGCTGAGAACGTTGAGAATCATCCATGCCTCCGATACTGAATCTGTGGAGTTGGCATCTTATAGACTCCGGGATGTGGCGGTTCTTTGGTGTAATAACTGGATATCTTCAAGAAAGAAAAATGCACCTCCCCAGTTTAGCAAGAATTCGTAGGTGCTTTCATCCGCCACTATTTACCACCCGAGGTTCGTCGGTCCAGAGCAGATAAATTTTTGAATCTAAAGTAAGGGAATATGAGTGCTCGGGAGTATAGCCTTCACTTTAATTCATTGGCTAGGTATGCTCCTACCATGGTAGCTGATATAAGAGACAAGATACATAGGTTTGTGAGTGTCCTAGGGCCACATTTGTTAAAAGATTGTTTGACAGCTTCACTCCAGGAGGGGATGGACATCTCCCGTATTCAGGCTCACGCCCAGAATTTGGAAGAGCAGCAACAGCCGCAGAGGGGTGAGCATGATATTGACAGAGGATAGAAAAAAAGGGCCAGATCTGCCTGTGCTAGTAGTGCGTATAGAGGGGGTCAGTGGCAACAGTATTCCAGGTAGTCGGGCCAGTCCGCGACGAGTGCACCTCCTCGATTTGCAGGCAAAAGATTTGATCGGCCCATTAATTCTAGTCCGGGTCAGAGTTTGAGGGTCTCAGGTCCTCAGTTTGGAGGTGATCCTAGCCAACAGAGACCACCAGTGTCACGATGTAGCCAGTGCGGTAGATTACATTCCGGTCAGTGTCGCCGAGGTTCAGATGCTTGCTATGCCTGTGGTCAAGTTGGGCATATGATGCGAGATTGTCTATCGATGAGTGGTAGAGTTGGGGCTCGGCCACGGGGATCCGCGGCTTTGTTCTTCCTCGTCTACGAGTCCGGATAGGGCGGACTCCCGCATTCGGCAAAGGCCATGGTAAGGGCGGGGGGGGCATCCGGTTCGGAGTGGTACCCCCGTATTTATGCTTTATCCGGATGCCTGGATCTTGAGTCCTCACCAGATGTGGTTTCAGGTATACTATCCATATTCTCTCATGACGTTTATACATTAATTGATCCGGGTTCTATGTTGTCTTATATTACCCCCTATATTGCTGACTGCATTGGGGTGAAACCCGAGCCTATTAAACCTTTTGTGGAATCTACTCCGGTTGTTGATTCAGTAATAACCAGACAATTGTATAAAAATTGTGTGATTGTGGTATGTGATCATCAGACTACAGCTGATTTGATTAAACTAGAAATGTTAGATTTTGATGTGATTATGGGTATGGATTGGTTGGCCTCTTGTTATGCCAATGTCGATTGCAGAATGAAAATAGTTCGATTTCAATTCCCCGGAGAACTTGTGTTTGAATGGAAAGGTAATACAGCGCCTCTAAGAGGCAGGTTTATTTCCTACCTCAAGGCGACGATGATGATCGCCAAAGGCTATATTTATCATCTAGTCCGAGTTCATGACACCGAAGAAAAGCTGCCGACTTTCCAATCAGTCCTGGTAGTAAATGAATTTCTAGTTGTATTTCCAAATGAACTCCCAGGCCTTTCTCCGGAAAGGGAGATTGATTTTGTGATTGATGTGTTGCCGGACACCAAGCCTATATCTATTCCTCCTTATCGAATGGCTCCTGCAGAGTTGAAAGAGCTGAAGGTGCAATTGAAAGATTTGCTTGAGAAAGGATTTATTAGGCCCAGTTCATCACCGTGGGGAGCACCTGTCCTATTTGTGAGAAAGAAAGATGGCTCCCTACGGATGTGCATTGACTATAGACAGCTGAACAACGTGACGATAAATAATAAATATTCGCTTCCAAGAATAGATGATTTGTTCGACCAATTACAGGGTGCCAAATGTTTTTCCAAAATTGATCTAAGATCGGGGTATCACCAAGTGAGAGTTAGAGAAGAAGATATTCCCAAAATGGCTTTCAGAGCCAGATATGGCCACTATGAATTTTGGGTGATGTCATTTGGGTTGACTAATGCTTCGGCAGTGTTTATGAATCTGATGAATAATATATTCAGGCCTCTCTTAGATCTGTTTGTGATCATGTTTATTGATGATATTCTAGTATACTCTCGGACAGAAGCAGAGCATGCAAACCATTTGCGTATTGTCCTTGGGATTCTTCGGACTCGCTTGTTGTATGCTAAATTTTTGAAATGTGAGTTCTAGCTGAATTCTGTAACTTTTCTGGGCCATATCATTTCAGCTAACGGCATTCGTGTTGATACTCAGAAAATAGAGGCTGTGAAGACTTGGCCGAGGCCTACAACACCTACAGAGGTTCGAAGCTTTCTGGGATTGGCAGGTTATTGTAGAAGATTTATGGAAGGGTTTTCCTCTATTTCAGCACCATTGACGAAGTTAACTCAGAAATTAGCAAAATTTCAATGGACTGATGCTTGTGAACGCAGTTTGCAGGAATTGAAGGATAAATTAACTTTAGCCCCGGTCCTGACACTCCCAGAAGGGTTAGATGGTTATGTTGTGTATTGTGATACCTCTGGTGTGGGGTTAGGCTGTGTGTTGATGCAACACGATAAAGTCATTGCCTATCTTTGGCGCTTGCGGAAACATGAGAAGAATTATCCAACTTATGACCTCGAATTGGCTGTGTTTATTCATGCACTAAAGATGTCGAGACACTACTTATATGGCGTTCATGTTGATATTTATATAGATCACAAGAGTCTCCAATATATTTTCAAGCAGAAGGAGTTAAATCTACGACAGAGGCGGTGGTTAGAATTATTAAAGGATTATGATGTGTGTATTTTATATCATCCTGGAAAGGAGAATGCAGTAGTTGATGCACTTAGCCGCAAATCAATGGGTAGTCTATGTGAGGTCCCTCCGGAGAAGAAAGAATTAATTCATGAGCTCCATCAGCTATCCAACCTCGGAGTTCGTCTAATTGATTCAGGCAATGCAGGAATTGGTATTCACAACCCAACTGTTTCATCCTTAGATATGGAGGTAGGAGAGCGCCAATATGAAGATCCCTAGTTGAGCCACTAGAGAGATACATTCCATGAGAAAGAGGAGTTGCCATTTGAAGTTTCTACAGATGGAGTTCTTAGGTACCGACACAGGCTATGTGTTCCAAATGTTGCAGGACTACGTTGTCGTATTCTAGAAGAAGCTCGATACTCTCGGTATTCTATTCACCCGAGAGGGCAAAGATGTATCACGATCTCAAATTAATGCACTAGTGGGATGGAATGAAGAAAGACATAGCAGAATTTGCAGCTCGATGTCCAAATTGCCAATAAGTGAAAATTGAGCATCAAAAGCCAGGAGGATTGTTACAAGCCATGGAAATTCTAGCCTGAAAATGGAAAGTGATCAACATGGATTTCATTGTAGGATTGCCTCGTTCTCGACGCAAGCATGACTCCATATGGGTGATCGTGGACAGACTCACGAAATCAGCTCATTTTTTTCCAGTCACGACCACATATTTAGCCGAAGATTATGCAAGGTTGTATCTTAAGGAGGTAGTATGACTTCATGGTGTCGCGATATCTATTATCGCAGATAGGGGAGCACAATTTACCGCTAAATTCTGAAAATCCTTTCAAGAAGGTTTGGGTACTCAGGTAAGGCTCAGCACAGCGTTTCATCCACAAACTGATGGACAAGCTGAACACACTATTCAGACCTTGGAAGATATGTTGCAGGCATGTGTGCTAGATTTCGGAGGTAGTTGGGATGATCACTTGCCACTTATTGAGTTTGTGTATAATAATAGCTACCATTCCAGCATCCAAATAGCTCCGTATGAAGCTCTATATGGAAGAAAGTGTAGATCCCCAATTGGGTTGTTTGAAGTAGGAGAGATACAACTAATAGGCTCGGAATTGATTCAGCAAGTAGTGAAAAAGATCAAGGTTATCCGAGATCGATTATTGACAGCCCAAAGTCGCCGAAATCTTATGCGGACAACTGGCGAGACTTAGAATTCCAAATTGATGATTGGGTATTTCTGAAGGTATCACCGATGAAAGGTGTGATGAGATTTGGCAAGAAGGGAAAATTAAGTCCTCGATACATTGGACCTTATAAGATTATCCGCAAGGTAGGCCAAGTAGCTTATGAACTGGAGTTACCTCCAGAACTCGAATCAGTCCATCCAGTTTTCCATGTATCGATGCTCCGTAAGTGTGTCGAAGATCTTACTAGAATCGTGCCTGTAGATGATGTTCAAGTTACGGAAAGGTTGGCTTACGAAGAGGTACCTATTGCTATACTAGATAGGCAAGTGCGGAAACTTAGAAATAAAGAGGTAGCCTCAGTTAAGGTCTTGTGGTGAAACAATAATCGAGAGGAAATGACTTGGGAAGCGGAAGAAAACATGAAGTCCAAGTACCCACACTTGTTTTCACCCCCGGAAGAGATTCAAGATGAGACATCGGTATTACGAGGTATGTATGCTTTCTTTTTATGATTTTGATCGTGTATGTCCATAATTTCTTGCTATTGTGTTGTAGCCCTGTGAAGCATTATTATTATGGGCTGTTGTGATAGGATGGTAGAGTCATATTACAGGGGAAACTCTGGCGAAATTTTTATAGAATTCCCGAGAACTTAACATTCGAGGACAAATGTTTTTAAAAGGGAGAAGAGTGTTACACCTTAAAAAATTTCATGTTGTTGTATGGAAGATAGACTATCGAAGGGTGAGAAGTATATGATGTTTTTACAAGTAAGAAGTAGTACTTAACGGTTCTAATTAAGATTCCAAACACATTTGAGGCAAGAGAAGAAAGTTCGTTGAAGAAGGTAAAGTATAAGTTGTGTGTTGAAAAGGGTTTGCAAAGTACCGAGCTAATGTTGACTTAATAATGTCTTGAGGAAAAGATATAACGCTCCTTAGGTTATTAATAAAGTACTAAACAAGTGCTAAGAAGGTTCCATAAGGATTAGAGATCAAACGAAACGACGAAAATCATTTCAGAAAAGTGGAGTTATACGACCACTTATACGGTCCGTATAAGAGTCCGTATAACCCAATAGAAGAAGGGATTTCCCTGATGGTGAAATACGGTCACTTATACGGACCGTATAACACCCGACGGGCTGAGTATTTTCCAAGTATATAAATGTCTTCCCACTTCTAAATTTTCATTCTTCAACCTTCTCCACTTCTCTCTAAACCTCTAGAACATTCCACACCCTTCACTTACAAGAATTCAAGGGAAATCAAGAATCAACTTCATCAATTCAAGGAAATCAAGTGTAAAGAAGCTCTCTAGGGTTGCTTGGAGTCAAGAAATCTCTTTGAATTGAAGTTAGGGTTTTCTCCCAGTGTGACAACTCCATCCAAAACCCATTCCTACACAATCAAAGGTGAGTTTTATAATCATTTCATGTTATTAAGAATATTGAATGGTTGAATAAATTGGATTGAAGAAGAAAGTAGAATATGTAGCTCAAATGTGAAAATAATGGTATTCTTGAATAGTAGTGTGATATGAACCATAATTCTTGAGATGTTATGAGTATAATATTGTTATAAATGGTATTAATAAAATTGGAGAAGCATTATATGAGGATGAATGTGGTGTTATATTATGGCTATGGTTGTGAATGACTTGGAGAGGGAATTTGGGGGATTGGATAATGTTGAACTTGTCAAAGTTATGGATTATGATATTATGAATGTTGTTATTGATGTTGGGAGCTGTTATATCATATGGAGAAAGGTATAAAAACAAAGGAGATGCTTCCCAATTTTCATTAGCTTTAGCTCAAGCTTAAGTATGTTTCCGATCATCTAATTCTAGTACGAATTCTCTTGAATGTAGAATCGTGAACATTAGAGGAAAGCGCTTAAATTGATAAGTTAGATCGACATCAAGGTATGTGAGGCTAGTACCTTCGTTTCTTAAAGCATGATTCTTATGACATGACATCCTTTATCTTTCCATGACCTTCTTACACCCCGGAAACTATGAGTCAATGTTTATAAAGAGCTTCTCATGAGATAAAGATAAGAGATATGTTACGAATATGATAATGATGATGATGAATCTAAGTCAAGATATTCTAAAGCTCATGATATTATATTTCTACGAAGCTAATGATCCTTCTACGATTCTTTGATGTTATTCATTGTTGCTAGACTCACCTTATAATATTAGTTCCTTCAAGGTGAGGCATGATGATCATGATTACTCCATAATGGATCGGGGGTTCTCAAACTTACATCACCCCGACAGAGTTATAGTTTATCTTTGAGTTCTTATGCATGCTTTATGATGAGTATATGATAATGAGATTACGCCGTGCCTAAATGACCGGACAGAGACCGCTAAGGTGGGTAGCATATACACCATGTCTAGATGGCATGGGCAGACACCACTAATGGGCGGCATGAGATGTTTACCCCGGACGCGGGAGGCCTGGATGCAGGCTAATGATGATCACACCGTACCTATATGGTCGGGCAGCTTATATATACATACTTGATATGACGTTGTTTATGATGTAAGGTAGCATGCATTATCCTGTCTTAAGTGACATTCAGTTACAGGTTGTTTCCCAACTTGATGTTCCTTTATTTCTTCGATATGTATGTTTGTTCATGCCTTACATACTCAGTACAATGTTCGTACTGACTTCCTTTCTTCTTGGACACTGTGTTCATGCCCACAGGTAGAACGGGTATGAGGTGGCCCGGATTCATCAGAGTCTATCGGCGGCTACACAGAGCACTCGCTATTCCGAAGGTGCCGGTTATTGATGTATTCTTTGCGTATATATTTGGGCACGACGGGGTCCTGTCCTATCCTTATGTCTCAGTACTCCAGTAAAGACTCGTAGATACTTATGTGTGGGTAGTAGTTATCTCCTGCATACATTAGTGTATATTTTTGTATATCCATTTTGCAGCCGAGAGGGCTTATGTATATTTATGCATCGCCTTGGAGATTATATACGTTCAGCTTGGGTATGATGATTAGCACAAAGAGTGGTGCTCGGTAGTCAGCTCCGGGTACCCATCATGGCCCCTAGTTGGGTCGTCACACAATCATAGCCCACTCTGAATCAGGAAGATATTCTAATTCTACTAACCTTTATTTCACACCTTCTAAACCAATCCATGCCTATGATAACATCAAAGTCTACCATTTTTATCTCATGTAAATCAACCATAGTACAATGGTCACAAATCACGACTACACAATTTCTATATACTAAATATTATTAATACAGGTTCACAAACGGGTGTAGATACCTCAAAAGGTTTGATCGATTCCGATTTGACCCCAAATCGACCCGCAATATATGGAGTAACATATGATAATATGGAGCCCGGATCTATCAAAGCATATACATCATGAGAAAATACCGATAATATACCTGTGAGGACATCGGGGGAAGACTTAAGATCTCAAGCGTCCAAATTAAAGCATAAATACGGTCCGAGGACCACTAGAACTAAGAGCTCTCCCTCTACCTCTACCATGGCTGACCGGCGCCTGTGAACCTTTCCCCATAGGGCGTATCGATGATGAAAACCAGATTGTCTATCCTGAAGGCTGGACTCTACCCCTACCACTAACCGAGGGGCAATCACGCATGATATGGTCTGGCCGACCGCATGTATAGCAAACCTCTAAACCTAGTCGACACTGGCCCCAATGTAACTTCCCACACTGGGAACACCATGGCACGGTGGCCTAGCCTAACCCGAATCACCCCAGAACTGAGAACCCGAAGCCCTGAAACTATGACTCGACCCGGAATGAGTAGATCTATCAAATCTATGGTCTGTAAACTGTGGTGGCGCACTAGTCATAGAATGGCCTGAATGCCTAGAAAGCTCTTTTGTCTTAGCCCACCTCTAAACTCACTTGTTAGACCTGAAGATCTAGCCCTCTTATTATACCCTCTATCATGCTCACGCTCACTTCTTTGCTGTTGTTGGCTTTTTCCAAATTCTGGGCATGGGCTTGAATGCATGAAATATTCATGTTGTTACAGGGACGCAGTCAAACACCTATCCATCCAATGTGGCCCTAGGCCTCTCACAAATCGGTGCACTCGGTCACCTATATCCGCTACCCTAGCCGGAGCATACCTAGCCAAAGAGTTGAAGCAGAGACCATACTCTAAAGCGCAGAGACTATACTCTAAAGCACTCATACTTCCTTGCCTAAGATTTAAGAACTTATCGGCTCTAGCTCGCTGAACCTCTGGAGGCAAGTAGTGTCGGAGAGGCATCCACAAATTCTTGCCATACCGGGGAGGGCATTGACTCCGTGAAGCCATCAAGCTGTGTACCAATGTACGACATCCCTCAATCTATAGGATGCTAACTCCATCGATTCAATGTCCGAAGCATGCATTAACGGAAGTGTCCTCAACATCCCATCAATAAAATTATGGGGGTCCTCATCCGGCTTCGACCCCCAAAGAATTTCGGAGGGTTCAAGCTAATAATGTCACGGGCCCCTTCCTGCCATGCCTACATCACCTTGCCACATGTACAACTGCTGCGAGTCGGGCGGCAACACTCCAGGTAAGTAAATCAATGGCCTATTTTACATCTTGGCGCGATCCATCCGGTGGAGGAGCTAGAGGTGCTGGAGATGGGGCTGAGGCTCCCTCATGCTCCTCAGAAATAAGTACTGAGTGAGAGGATCGAGATTGAACCGCCGTACGGGACTCACTTTCCTCTCTGACCGTTGGCGGTGCTCTTTTTGGCGGCTTTCCCCGCGCTTTGCCGTGCCCTTTTGGGCTACCGTAGCTTTTCTCTTTACAGGCATTTCTAAAATACATAATTCACAGTTAAGGAAAAAGAAATGCTTATATCATAGCTCTATCGCACGATCTTATAAAGAAAGATGGTCATTCATTCCTAAAATGCCACGACCTTCGTTTATAAGTGTGGCACGTAACATACCCATAAACAAGACTCTACTGGACACGGCTCGTAGACACACCCTAGGACAGAATTGCTCTGATACTACTTTTGTCACGACCCAACCGGAGGGCCAAGACGGGCACCCGATGCTAACCCACCCCGGTACCTCTTATCGTACTCTCATATTCACATCTAGGTAAGCCACATGGCTTACTCATAATTTATATGCATCAATAGTGCTAATCTCGTTGGGAAACAACACATTTATATCATCATCAATAACAATGCCCATATCCATATATACAAGCCGACGAGGCCATCAAAATGATATACAAAATATAAGCCGACAAGGCTACAAGACATCTAACACTACACAATGTCTACGAGCCTCTAAGAAGAGTATGTTACATCATATAGACGGGACAGGACCCCGCCATGCCCATAGGTATGTACACAAAAGAATAAATACCAAAAGCTGTAGCTCCCGATGAAATGGAGCTCCTCTATGCAGTCTCTGAACAAGATATCTATAGATCAAGCTTGTCTCCCTATACACCTGCGGGCATGACGCAGCGTCCACAAACAAAAGGACGTCAGTACGAATAATGTACTGAGTTGGTAAAGCATAATCAACATCATAATAGGAGCATAAGAGACAGCATAAGAAATATCATAAGATGGGAGAATCAGGAGATAGTAGCCATCATCATAATTACTTACTTGTCTTTCATAGGGACCTTCCATTTCTAGTGCGTGGTTGTGTACATACATATATACATATACAAATATCCATATCCGTATCCATATTCGTATCCGTATTCATATACATATTCACATCTATAGCATACCCGACCATGAAGGTTCGGTGGTTTCACATACCCGGCCATGACAAGACTTGGTG
>NC_081343.1:6596733-6604426 GCF_029784015.1 Lycium ferocissimum | reverse complement strand
GGGTAAGTTGATCCCTTGATATATTAGGCCATATAAGATCATTCGTACTGTGGGTAAGGTGGCATATGAGCTAGAATTGCCTTCTGAGTTGGAGTTTGTGCATCCGGTGTTTCATGTGTCTATGCTTCGTAAATGCATCAGAGATCCTTCAAGAGTTGTACCGGTAGATGATATCCAGGTGACTGAGCACTTGTCGTATGAAGAGTTTTCAGTGGCTATATTGGACAGACAGATTCGTCGATTGCGAACCAAGGTAGTAGCTTCAGTTAAAGTTTTGTGGAGGAATAAGAATGTTGAGGAAGTAACTTGGGAAGCGGAAGAGGCAATAAATATTAAGTACCCGCATTTGTTTCCAGCAGTATAGGAGGTTCAGTCTGAGGCATCACCTTCCCCAGGTATTATTTCATTTTCAGTTATCGTGATTGGTCGTCTAAGGCCATGGTATGGTATGTTACAGTATATGGCCCTGTGTGGCAGTATTTTGGGTTGCTGTGTGCAGGTTCGGTTGTATACTTACTGGGGAAACTCTGCCAAAATTTTTATAACCCATGATTATTTGAACATTCGAGGACGAATGTTCCTAAGGTGGGAGAATGTTACGCCTCTCGTTTGCGTCGTAGTAGAAATTATGGGTTCCTAGTCAGGTATGCATTGGGAATACAGTCTCAAGTTCGAGTTGTAGGGATAGAAAGTGTCTTACCCCGTGTATAAAGGTACCAGCAGGTGTTCCTGGCAATTTACAGGATTAGCAGTTGAATGAATCAAATCGACACGAACTGAACTAAACCGGAGAAGTCTGCAAACACCAGTTATCGTCGATGGGACCGTTGACATGTCAACGGGCCGTCGTTAATGTGGCGTCAATGGGCTTCTCCAGCCCTGAATCTGTAGGCGCAGGTGGATGGAGCACGTCGACGGGTCCTCGACCCGCTCGTCGAACCGCACCGTTATAACTTTTTAACTTCCAATTATAAATATGTGGTCCATGACTTTATTTCTCATTTTCTTCCATTCCAAATCAGAGAAAACCTAGTATTTTCTCTTCTAACATATTCCATCATTATTAGTGGAGATTTGGCAAGATTCGAACCCCGTGAACCCGTGTTTGTCAAGAAGAAGGTTGTTTCTAGGGTTTCTTCAAGGTTGTGAAGCTTAGGAAGTTGGAGTTGAAGTGATTCTTGGAATCTTAGACCCCTCAAGGTATGTAAATGATCTCTACCCTAGTACTTGAGTTTATTATCAAGAGTTTTAGTGATTTTAAGTAGAGAGAGGATACTTATGGAAGTGGTAAGTTGATGAAGGGTAAGATAGTGATTTGGGGTTATTTTAAGAGATGATTGAAAATGGATTTAAGTATATTTTGATATATATGTGGTCATTATTATTGTGGGTATTGTGGCTGATGTTAGATTGAATGGGTAGTTGAAGAGTTGTAAGCTTATAAGGAAATTATTGTCTACAAATCTTTAAGCTCTATATGTATCTAAAGATAGTTAGTAAGTGCGGTAAATAGTCCAACTAAGGCCTATGTTATCTTAATTGTAGACTTACAAGTTCAAGAGGTAGAAGTTGGATGATTGGATATACTTCAAGGTATGTTAAGGCTGTCCTTTCTTTCTTTTGGCATGATCCTGCGATATGAGACAACAAGCGAGTAAGGGAGCTTCCATATTACTCGACACTTAGAAGCAGTAGGAGTACCTCAATCTTTGATGTTCATGTACCCCGTTTATGATTGTTCCTTCTGTTTATGGGTCCATTTTTATGTATATAGTTTATTCAAGCTTTACATTCATTATATATATCTATGTACATTGACCCGTGACTAAAAGGGGTTATATACGCGAATATCAGATATATGTGGAGTATGAGAAGAGGGATAGGCATTATACACGAATTACCACCTGATCAGCTAGTGCACCATGATAATATGAGAATCAGGCTGCACGTACCGCAACAATGTATATGATGATGGCCACAGAGAGGCTGATATGATATGAGGAGAGAGACAAGCATTATACACGCACATATATCAGACGTTATACTCGCACATATATATAGATGTACGATCTTCATTGATAGGCATGAGCATGCATATTATGCGCCCACAGTGGCATTGTCAGTTACACAGATTCATGTAGATACATACCGATACTAGTTCATACAAGTACATAAACATAGTCATTTCCCATGAGTTGAGATCTTATTCATGATTCTTGTATATATATGTTGTTCTTATACCTTACATACTCAGTACATTATCCGTACTGACTCCCCATTGCTCGGGGGGCTACGTTAATGCCCGTAGGTTCAGGTAGACCACCGATTGTGTGGTCCGGCCTAGGCAGACTTCTATCGGCAGCGGGTCAGTGCGCTCCATTGATCCAGAGTTGCAATCTATTTTGGTATGCTAGCCTTTTGAGATGTATATGCATATGGGTATGACGGGGCCCTGTCCCGTTCTTTCTATAGCTTTTATTCCAGTAGAGATCTGTAGACAGTTGTATATATTAGTCAGATAATGTAGCCTTGTCGGCTTCTATTTTTTTGTGTACAGTATATGTTGCAGCCTAGCTGGCTTGCACTGTTCTTTCAGCATGTTTATGCATATGCAGGTTGTACAGAGTTCATGATGTCACCTATTTATCAGATCGCCTTTAAATCACTTGTGGGCCCTTGACGTTCAGTAAGATTCAAATATGAGTATAGGGGAGTTTAGTCGCTAGAGGTTAGACACTCATCACGACTCATCGGTTTGGGTTATGACACTAAATTGATTGATGGCATTGATATACCCCTATTAATGGAATGATGAACAAAATCCATAATGAGTGATTCATTTTCTATGCTATGATTGTGGTTCGGTGAATAGGCCATCATTTCTATTGTTTTGTGTTTGGCCTAGCTACTCGGGAGGAGGGGTAGTTGCTATGGATCCTAGTAAGGTTTTCCCAGCTATTCGGGAGAAAAATTGGTCATCTAGGGTCGATAGCACCGATGTCGTTCATGCATAGCCATTTGGGAGTTAGAGTGGTCATCGAGGGTCGATAGCCCCGGTGTGGTTCATGCATAGCCATTCAAGAGGAAGTGTCATCATCGAGGGTTGATAGCCTCGGTGTGTTCATTGCCTAGATATTTGAGAGGAAGGGTAGACATTGTGGGTTTATGGCCCCGATTTGGTGCTTCTATACAGTTTAGGGAACCTTAAGTGGTCATCCCTTCGTTATATTGAATTGGGCCCAATTGGCATGTGTTATTCTTTGGTTGCTTGTGAGTGTCTTATTGATGATCTTGAATTCATGAGTGAGAGGACTTGACATGATAAATGGTACAATAAGATGAAATTGATATATTCATATGCTATTGGCTTTTACTGGTGATTTTACTAAGGCTACTGGCTTGCTCTATCCTTCGATTTCGAATTATTTTTGGAAGAACTTAAGGTAAAAATAATGACTTAAGGATTCAAAGTGATTACTTCTTCATCATTGACTTATATTGGATATTCATGAGATGCTATAATTGGGTTTGAACTGTTTTTCAATACTATTTTAAATTACGTTCATTTCTTATATATTTTGCTATTAACTATTGTCCCGAAGACACTCACCGAGTACCCAATACTCTAGCATACCATTGTTATTTTTTATGGTATGTTAGGTAATGAAGAAGAGCAGGGTTGTGATATGCGTACGGAGTAGGAGAACTTGCTGCTTTCAAGACTTAGTGGTGATCCCACTCCCTTGTTTGTGGGACACCCCATCTATTTAGTTTATTATTTTAGTTTCCGAGCTGCATCCCGATGTGTTAGAATATGTTTATGTTTCTTAGAAGCTCCATATTCAGATGTTGTGTAGTGGGTAGATGTTAAAAATTTTGTACGACTTATTGAGGCATTTTTCATGTCTTATAATTGATTATTGTAGCGACCAGTTCAGTTGTTTTAGGCTTCATACCCCAATTTACCTAAGTCAGTAACGGGTGAAAAGAGATTTAGAGATTTGGTTTTGAGGCTTCTCCCAAGGCAATCGGACGAGTTTTGGTTGGTTTTGAGGATTTCAGAGATTTCTATGTAGAAGAAGTGAAAAGAGTTGACCAAAGTCAACACCGGCATTTTTCTTATCATTTTTGAAGTTTCATCGATTCCATTAGGTTCAAAACGTCATTTATGGCTTAGTTGAGTCTTTGGTTTAGGTCCCGAGGCATTAGGGTGTAATTTGGGTGATTGGTTGTAATTATGCATTTTGGATGTTTTGGAGTTGACTGTGGTCATGACGACCTCTTTTGGAAAATCCGTGTGCGCGAGCAAGTTCATAGCATCATTTACAATCAGTCTACATATTTGGTTTGCGTCTAGGGGTTTCCGAGTAAGTTTCAAATAACCATTCCAAGTTTGAGGGACACCAGATTTTTCTGCTATCTAGTTATCTAGTTACTTCTTTGCATTCGCGAGAAAGGGGTTGCATTTGCGAGATCGCGTTCGTGTGGCCCACCTAGCATTCAGGAAGAGGAATGGGTATGGGCCGGCTTAGACGTGAAGCCTCGCTTTTGCGAGATCTTTCTCGCATTCACTAATGCCATTTCTGCTGGGCCAGGTCCCGTGTCATCGCGATCATGAGGAGGCTCCGCGATTGTGATGAAGGAAATCACAGAACAGTGATTTATGTCTGATTTTTTGAAAGAGATTTTTTTTCTCAAATATTTTTACGTTCTAGAGCTCGATTTTGGGTGATTCCAAGCTCCAAATTCAAGATTCTTCATTGGGGTAAGATTATAAATCCCTTGTACACTTAATTACATGATTTATCCTGAAATGAATTTTAATCCATGAAACCACTTAGAAAAATAAGGGTTTTCTATAATTGATATCTTTAGCTAATTACTGAAATTGAATGCAAATTTTTTGTTAGATTCTTAAGAATTAGGTTATGAACTATCTAGACAATGGGTAACATGATTTTATTTTCAATTTCCAGTTTTGCCGTTGGGGCTCAAGGTTGGATATTTTGTGTTCATTTTTGGGTTTCAACTTAAGTATAGCAGTATGGGTATTTTTGGGTTCGTATGACCGTATAGACTGCTAGTTTGATCATGATAAGTTCAATTTCTCAATAAATTGCCCTCTTTCCCTTTTTGACTTCTGGGGCTTGAACTTGGGTTGAATTTTTGGACCCGAATTCTTTTACGGTCTATTGAATATTCTTAGTTACGTGTTTTGATTTAGAATTTATGCTTGTTAGACTTTGATCGTTCGGATGCATTTAAGAATGGTGAAGCATTAGCATGAGGATTCCCGATGCCTGATCAGCTGTAAGGTAGTCTACAGTTCATATTTAGACTCCGATTGGAGAACTTATATCGTTTATAAATATTGAAAGGGTATTGGGCGTGATGAGGGTTCCACCTTAGTGACGGTGATGAGCACTTGGGTGGGTACCAGTGTATTTGTGTGGGTTGTTGTTGTACTTAGTAATTGAGATGGGGATTGCCTATTAGGGCCTTCGGGCAGGTTATGGTGCTGAATCCACTGGATTGGTATGGTTGTTGTTTATGTGGGACATGAGAGCCGTGATTGGATAAATTCTTGTAATCATTCGATGTTGTTTACCTCATCACTCCATGTTTGTGGGAATTGTGAAAGAATGTTCCATGCTAGTGCTGAGTGGAATAATTGAGTTGTCTATGATATATTTATGTTATTCCATCATCCCATATATGATTGATGAAACTTGACATATGCATCCATTCAAATACATATATATTTTGGATCGGCTTGCACGCCGCAACAAATATAATTGGGATCGGGTTGCACACCGCGTAACATATACAATTGGGATCGGGTTGCACACCGCGTAACATATACAATTGGGATCGGGTTGCACACCGCGTAACATATACAATTGGGATCGGGTTGCAAGACATAACAAGGGATCGGGTTTCACGTTGCAAAAAGGTATATGGACCTTGCGAGTCCCTTATGGGTCATGACTAGAGGGAATGACCACTAGCGTATGTGTACTAGGTTTGACATATGTTTATTGCATTGCATTGCATTGTATCCATACCATCATATTTCCATCTTTTCGTTTCCTGTCCTATGTGCTATGTACTTATGTGATTGTGGTGTGGTGAATTGGTTGGGCCTAGTTGGTAAAGTTAGGTTGAATTGTTATGATGAATGTCTAGCTTTGATCTTTATATCTTGTGTATATGTTTTCTTTCGTCGTCTGCCTATGATTCCTACGAGTACTAGTGGTTGTACTCATATTACACTTGCTGCTTCTTTTGGGTGCAGATACCGCTCTGAGTTCTTGTTTTGGGCCTTGCTTTTGATCCCGAGGCAGTTGATTTTGGAGTTAAAGGGTGAGCCTTTAGACTCCATTCGCAACCCTGGATCTCCTTCTATCTCATTTCCTGTCTTTACTTCCTTTTTGATATAATTGTTATTTTTCGGTATTCCAGACTGGTAATGATATTTAGATGCTCAGACTAGATTTTGGATTTGTAATATTTAAGTACTTCCGCACTAATCTATTTGTTATAAGTATGTTATATGTTAAGGATTATGTTATTGTGTTTAACTTCTGCGTTTTATGTTAAAATTGATTTAATGAATTGGGGATGATGTAGGTGTTATATCCCGTATTTTTGTACATTGGGATATTGTAAGCTAATCGCGACAAGTTTAAGACAAGACTATTTTGGGATACGAGGTAGAGACTTTTAACCTCTATTTTATTTTAATGCACAAAGTGCTTATAAATTTATTTGGTATATATATATTATTGGAGATTAGGGATTAATTAATTGGGATTAGATTATTAAGCAAGAATTAGTGATTAAGTAAATTAATTAAGATTAATTAACAAAGTGGGCCCCACCCGATATTTAAAAAAAAAAAAAAAAAGAGAAAAGATGACACATAAGGGGGGCACGTGTAGGGCTTGGGAGGCTCACATATATATCATCAAAATGACTCATTAAATCACAATCCATACCTTAGTTGAATCAAGAACAAGAAAGAATTGAAGAAAAAAAAAAGGGGAAGCTCTCGGCCATGAATGCCTGGGCCGAGCATTGAGAGAGTGAAGGAGAAAAATTAAGATTTTAAGGTGTTATACACCTTCAATAATTTCAACGTGAACTGCTCCTTGGAGTCAAGTTGATTAAGGTAAAGATTTGACCTCTTTTATAGACATTTTGGAGACAATTTAAGTTTGTATAAATTGGTAGTTGTGTGATGAATATAAGGAGTTATAAATGTTGATGTACAAAAAAAAAAAATGTGGGCTGTTCTAATTAGGCAAGGAGAATTAATTTTAAGTTGCATTATAGTTGTTATTATCACGGATTATATGGTGAAGGAATGAAAGAATTAGAAAGTTAAGGTTGAAGTTGTGTTGATATGAATATGTTGTTATTCTTATTGAATTGCAAGAGTTGAAGGTATGATTATATTCATATGTTATGGTTGGTGTTTCGTGTTAGCGGAGGGTAATTGGAAATTCGGGATAGGCGAGTATAGGTTGAAGTGCCGCCCGATTTTCGTTAAGTCTCATAGCTAATCGGAAACCTTAAAACGAGAATGTGTGAGCTAAAAGATAAGTCCTATAAACAATGGGCTATGGATTGGTGAACTAGACAGTTGTAACTACTAACGATAACGTTACTCTTCTATTAAATAGGCTAAGAG
>NC_081343.1:6584601-6596633 GCF_029784015.1 Lycium ferocissimum | reverse complement strand
GATTCCATGAATTTCATTCATTTCTACATGCCAAAACATACACAAAACATCCCTAACAACATCAATCAAACATTAAATAGAATTTGTTCATCATGCCTTCACCAAACAACATGCATACGACTACACTTCAACACACCATACTTTCATGAATTCTATTCATTTCCACACTCCACAACACCCACAAACCATGCACAACACATGAAAATAAAGATTGAACCTTACCTTTCCTCCAACTCCTCTTCTCGCTAGAACTCCTCTTGCAAAAACGGATGGTTTTCTTGTTCCAACGACTACTCCACGTCGACGAGGACCCTTCACTTAGTAGGAAAGCTTGAAGGAGAGAATTTTTCATGATCAAATTGGAGGGGCTGGTTTCGGCCAGCCCTCTCTCCAATGGCCGAACCCCTTTTTTTTCCTCCTCTCTTCTTTGTCTTAAATTTTCTAGAGTTTAAGGATGATGAATATGTCTTGTTTGGTCCTTACTTATATATATATATATAATTGCAAGCATGGCCGGCCATGGGCCATTTGTTTTCTCCAAATTTTTCCCAACTTTTCTAGAAATTTCTTGAATAATAAAAGATGACTAGTCTTACATGGTCATGCTTTTATCACATGTATTTTACACCCATGTGGCCATAGTCCACCTTGAATCTTTTTCCACAAGTCATGCATACAAATTTCCAATTTCTAAATTTGCCCTTAATAATCCATACCACTAATATTATAAGCGACTTCCGCATTCAAACGAATACCGGAAAATATAACTACGTCCTTAACTTCCCGCCATTAACTCGAAATATTCAAATGTGCAAAATGCGAGGTGTAACACGTCCTTCTCAAATCAAGTAAAATCTATAATCATATGAAATCTGTAACATAATGCATAATGATACATCGGCTTACAGAGCCGCTTACAAGACTGACATGTTATATACGTGACCCTGTCTGCAAAGTCTCTAACATAACTCAAGATACCATAACATAGATACCCTACTCGGCGCAAAGATCTTCGGAGGAAATGGAGCTCGCCAATCCAGCTGGAACATCTTCTACTAATATCCTCTACTCACCTGTATACACCTGCGTGGCATGAAACGCAGCCCCCGAAGAGAGGGGGTCAGTACGGAATATGTACTGAGCATGTAAAGCATGGAATACGGTAAACAGGATCATACTGAAATAAGGAATGTAGAAAACTAGTACAATAACCAGAAAACCATAAGGCTTGCCTTTGAAACATAAATCATGCATGTCAATATCATATCCAATTCATTATGGGACTTAGAAACATAAGTGAATAATCATCTTGTACATATGCATATATAACGTGTCCCAGCCCTTTAGTGAGGGACTCGGTAAATAAGATCATCATATCATCATGTCATCATATCATCATGTCATCATATATATATATATACCGTACCCGGCTCTCTAGTAAGGGACTCCGTGAATAACGTGTCCCGGCCCTCTAGCGAGGGACTCGGTGGAGGAGATCCTGTCTCCATCATGTGTACATCATACTCGACCCATCCCGGCTGGCCGGCGCCATCATCACATCATATATATATATATACCGCACTCCGGCCCTCTAGTGAGGGGACTCGGTGAACAATGCGGGAACTATGCACGAATACATACCCGGCCCGGACTCGGTGAAAGAAGTAAGTAATAACATAGCACGAGCAGAGTAGTGAGAAACCATATGCATATAAATCATCTTTTAGGACTCAATAGATAAGTAGACAAATCAACGCTCGAGTATCCGAATGATAGTCATACTCGCACTTTTGAATATCATTACGAACTATATCAAATAACGTCTCTGGGGTCATGGTCATGTACCAAACCAATCCGAGCCCGCCTATGAAAGTTACGGACATTATCCATAGAGAACACTTTACGAACATATCAAGGCAATCCGAGCCCGTTCATGAAAGTTACGGACATTATTCAACATAGAATCCTTTAGGAACAAGAACTCTTTATGCAACATTTACTATCCAATCATGCAAAAGACACAAGGTCCATAGCTCGGCTATATTAGGAATGCTAACATCAAGAAGTGAACAAGAATCGTAGATATGCTCGGAACTTAAGAATGGAGTTACCCCAAGGCTCATATCATGTCATATCTTACTTACGTCTAAGACATGCCAAAAGAAAGAAAGGGTAAGCTTTACATACCTGTTCCACCTCTTATTATCTACGCTTATTCATCCAAGCTCGTAAGCCTACACTTAAAAGGATTCACACTAACGTTAGACTCTTTATTACACACTTGAACCAAATTTCAAATCAAACTATTCTATATTCTGCCGAAAATCTGGCAAAAGATCTCCCCCGTTTATATGCCTAGCCCAAAATTACAATTCAGCAACCAATCAACAACAAAAATAATACCAACATCAACAACACTATTATTCATACCAACATATTCCATAAACGTCCCACACGACGTTTTTCAACATACAATAACAATATGCACTTTCTTCTATCCCAATCAGGGAGTATAATCTCATCAATACGCCAACCATGTTAGATACCATTTTTATATGCATAAATCAGTCCATCCACACGGCCACAACACGTCCAAAACATCCCATAAACACAACAACTACAATATAACACTCTATGACTTTTTCTCCATGACTAGTTTCATTTTTAAGGCTTGCTAGACCTTCAAATAAACTCAACATAAAAGATGGGATAAATAACATACCTTATGCTTGAAAAAAACTCAGCCACATCAACCTTTTCCAAAACCAAGCTTAAGTAGAATCAAGAACAATCGCCTTTCACGGACTAGTTTGGCGTAATCTTGTCGAATTCTTGATTTATCGGACTATAACATTTGGGAGATGTTTTGAGAGGCTTCTAGGACTCTTTGGAATGTTAATATGCTGAAAAAAATGGGCTGATGGGGTATTTATAGACCCCCTAGGTCGGTTCCACCGACTTATTCATATGGAGCCCGCGGAACCATTTGGCAGCTTGGGGTCTTGCTCTTAAAATGGCCATAACTCTTGATTCTGACATCGTGTGAGGGCGTACGACCTATGGTTGGAAATCTCTTTCCATTATATAAAACTTTTATTCTTGGTGTTTTTCCAAATTCGAAACTTATAATGCCGTTTTTGCCCCTCCAAGTCAGATCACCCGAAAACGTTTCCTTAAATCGTCCTTTTGGAAGGCTTATGTCCATATTTGGCTTATGGGTCCTTCTTAGGAATTGCTCAACTTTCCATGTACTACTTGTATCACTTTTAATATATCCTTTACAAAATCCCGACATGTGGGCCCCACCTTAACTCATGGTTTCGAGGGCTATCATCGAGTGATCATGTTAATCGATTTACTCCATACACTCTCCAAATGTCATATATATGTTCTTATGCTCATATAACATAATCTTCATCCATAATCCTTGTGTAACTCTGCTCTCCCCTGAGCTCATACTAAGCCGTCCACAGTCTTGATAACGCGAAATTTTCCAAGGTGTAACATCCTTCCCCCCTTAGAAACATTCGTCCTCGAATGTTAAACTAGTCTTATAGGGTCTTATAGGCACTTCGGGGGAGTTCGTTTTATAGCTACCACATACGCTTATTTATCAACCAACATAACCACTCTAGGAATTTAGATTACCTGTAGGCATAGGAAATAAGTAGGGATACTTATTCTTCATTTCCTCTTCGGCTTCCCAGGTCATCTCCTCCCTGTTATTGTTCCGCCACAATACCTTAACGGAAGTCACGTTTTTAATACGCAACTTTCTCGCCTAACGATTCGGTATGGCTATAGGTTGCTCCCCGTAGGATAACTCTTCATGGGTGACACTTTCAGAAATACCCAATCGCCAATCTAGAACTCTAAGTGTCGTTGTCGATCACTTGCACATGTTTTCTGTTGACTCTGAGCTGCTAATAACTGTTAAACCAAAATTTCCCATACTAAACCTTGTCCCACTTTCCTTCAAAGCCTCGGAAGCTTAATCCCTTAGTTCACCAGTCCTCCCAATCCTCCTATGACCCGCGATGCGAACTTGGACTCTTATAATCGTAACACAAGTACCTACGATCTTGCATCTTCTCGACAATAACTCCAATGTCTGTAATCAGCTTCTTTCACTTTTTTTGCCCTCATGTACACGGTCAGAAATTGGCTAGCACCTCGCTCTTGTTTTGTCTCAAGCAGTGTAGTCTTGACATGGTGTGCCTTGACTATTTATTATCCCGTAAGTATTTCTCTTTTTCTCTTTCCTTGACCACTTCCATCGATCCCAAGTACGTATATACATAATGGTTATTCACCCTTTACTATCCTTCACAGCATATTTACACTTATGGCAATTCATAATCCGAGTTCAATTAAATTTGTAACTTGCCACCTTTTTGAGCTCTTGCCACAACTATTTCTTTCACCTACATTTTGAATTCCTTTAAATCTCCCAATACAACTCAAAGCATAGGGCTACAACAATTCTTACACCATTACGACTCTCTTACCACATATATATACCTAGCTTCGATTTTCTTGTACCGGTGATCACTTTATCTGTCGTTATTCCTTCCTAGCTTTCTGATATGACCTTTTTGCAATGATAGCTGGGTATAGCATCACGTTGATGGTTCATATCATTCCATAGCATATGCTTTCATGTTTAGCATAATTTGTAATCCGTGAGATGTTTTCTAATATCAGGTGAACTCTTTTGTCTCCATTCATAGGAGCAGCATCTTTCAAAAATTTCTGAACTACCAATCGTTTTTCCTTTTAACACAATTGTTATCCTCCTGAGTGTCCTTTAGGTTCATCATCCTCTCTATCATCCTTTGTGAATTTGACTCGAAGACCTTTCTTGCTCTTTTCATTTCCCTTAAGACATGTTGCTGCATATTTAGGTACGGCCGAATTTACCCAATACGAGGGATTCAAATCATGGTCTAAAAATATCGTAGTTCCTCTTGACGTAAGGTGCTCTCTTGAGTTCTCTTCCATACTCCCTCTCCGCATGTCTACCTCATGGTACCCGTATTGTCAATTCGTTTCTACTTCTTTCCATTACCTTCCCGATATGCCAATACGCCTCGAACTTTATTCCCGAGCTAGTAAATTTCCTCTTTTGGAGCTTGAGACTATCGTAACTCTTTACAAGTCCAACCTGTTCTTCCCCCCTTATTAAGGGGACCCTTGTACGCCAATAGTTTCCAAACGTCCATTATCTTCGATAATTATGTGCCGCCCTTCATGACTTTCTTAAAACTGAAGTTCCTTCATCACATGGTTTGACGTATTTATCTTCTCGCTAGCTACACTTCTCGTATTTAACTGGAATACTCATAAGGGTATCCAATTCCGATGCTTTCTTTTTCGTACTTCTGTCTTTCATGACTAACAGCGTCCTGGACTCACAGGTTAATGGGGACGTCGAGATTCACTACGTCCTTTATGAAGTTTTCGGTTATACCTAAATTCTTATCTCTCTTCTCGACTTTCTTATAATATCTCTAAGGTTTCTTACCCTAAGTTCTTCATCCTTTCTATAACCGGGTCTTTCACATTCCCGTCGCTTATAGTACTCGTATCCTTGGCTACACATGTCATGGTCTATTACTACACTGTCCATCTCGCTCTCTTCTTGTTTCCTTCTTCCAATTACCCTTTCTTTTCTTAAACTGACTATCATTTTCGTTATTATATAACCCTTATTCCAAACTTCCCCTACAGAACTTGATAAGCCTTCCTTATTCGTTCTATAGCTCGTTTTTCCGTTTCACACTTGCCTTTATATTATAGCTACATAGATCACATCATAGCTTTGGCCACTTTCTCACTAGGCTTTACTTATTTTCATAACAATCCTCATTATATTCACATTATATCTTATTCGTAATCAATCCTATAGCATAACACTTCTTAACCCTTTACACTTTCTGGTCCACTTTATCCTTAATATCTCACAAGCTGTCTTATCAATACATTCATATCCATCACAATTCTTTTCCTCTATACTCTCGTCTTAATCATACTATTACTTCCGATTCCGCAATTAATTTTTTCTCGAGGTAAGCCGTACTCACAGCTTAGTCAAACCTTATCATTACTATCGGCACGACCTTTCAAGACATATTACAACCCTATATCTCATTCTCCCTTCATTTCTAGGAAATTTTTTGCAGAGTTTCCTCTGTAATTGTTACTATCTCAAAACTTGCACGCAGGAAATACCAACAATGCCTCACAGGGCCAACATATGTATATATGTATATCATATCATATCACAGCCACACAAGGCTCCCAATATCAACAACAGTACGAAAATGATGAACATACCTCGTATGCTCAACTCAAACTGCACCTATTACACTTTCTTGTTTACTTTCCCTTTTAACCTTCAACTTGTATTTCAATCATACATCAATATCTTACCCGACATATATCTTTTATATCTTTGCTTACCTACGTGCTTGGTAACTTCGAATATCGCTAGTCACTTTCTTCTGTCGATGCCATGCTTCTGCCGAAATCAAAGGTTAGTATAAGGAATCTCATTCCCTATGGCTTGGCTCTATGGCACGATCTCAGATGTGAAAGAAGAGTAACCACCCTAGATGCCCCGTAGCCTCCTGTTTATAAATGTGGCGTGCTTCACACCATAAACAGGACTCTCTCGGACACGACTTTGCAGACAACCCCTAGGACGAACTGCTCTGATACCAATTTGTCACACCCCAACTTTTAATAGGGCATGATGGGCACCCGACCCTTACTTAGGGCCGACCGAACCCGCTGATCCTCGTGATACTCATAATCTTACTGGACTCTTAAATCATGAAATGAATGCATAATGTAAGCTTTTAAAAAAAACATGCTTTCCGTCCTTCTCAAATCAAGTAAAATCTGTAATCATATGAAATCTTAACATAATCCATAATGATACATCGAGCTTACGTAGCCGCTTACAAGACTGACATGTTATATACGTGACGCTATCCGTAAAGTCTCTAACATAACTCAAGATACCATAACATAGATACCCCGACTCGCAAAAGACTTAAGGAAATGGAACTCGCCAATCCAAACGAACATCTTCTACTAATATCTTCTACTCACTCGTATACACCGCGTGGCATAAAACGCAGCCCCGAAGAGAGGGGTCGACGAATATGTACTGAGCATGTAAAGCATGGAATACGGTAAACAGGATCATACTGAAATAAGGAATGTAGAAAACTAGTACAATAACCAGAAAACCATAAGGCTTGCCTTTGAAACATAAATCATGCATGTCAATATCATATCCAATTCATTATGGGACTTAGAAACATAAGTGAATAATCATCTTGTACATATGCATATATAACGTGTCCCGGCCCTCTAGTGAGGGACTCGGTAAATAAGATCATCATATCATCATGTCATCATATCTATATATACCGTACCCGGCCCTCTAGTGAGGGACTCGGTGAATAACGTGTCCCGGCCCTCTAGCGAGGGACTCGGTGGAGAGATCCGTCTTCATCATGTGTACATCATACTCGGCCCATCCTGCGGGCTGGCGCCATCATCACATCATCATATATATATACCGTACCCGGCCCTCTAGTGAGGGACTCGGTGAACAATGCAGTGAAACTGTGCACGAATACATACCCGGCCCGGGACTCGGTGAAAGAAGTAATAACAGCTAGCACGAGAGTAGTGAGAAACCATATGCATATAAATCATCTTTTAGGACTCAATAGACAAGTAGACAAATCAACGCTCGAGTATCCGAATGATAGTCATACTCAGTACTCTTTGAATATCATTACGAACTATATCAAATAACATCTCGGGGGTCATGGTCATGTACCAAACCAATCCGAGCCCGCCTATGAAAGTTACGGACATTATCTATAGAGAACACTTTACGAACATATCAAGGCAATCCGAGCCCGTTCATGAAAGTTACGGACATTATTCAACATAGAATCCTTTAGGAATAAGAACTTTTTATGCAACATTTACTATCCAATCATGCAAAAGACACAAGGTCCATAGCTCGGCTATATTAGGAATGCTAACATCAAGAAGTGAACAAGAATCGTAGACATGCTCGGAACTTAAGAATGGAGTTACCCCAAGGCTCATATCATGTCATATCTTACTTACGTCTAAGACATGCCAAAAGAAATAAAGGGTAAGCTTTACATACCTGTTCCACCTATTATTATCTACGCTTATTCGTCCAAGCTCGTAAGCCTACACTTAAAAGGATTCACACTAACGTTAGACTCTTTATTGCACACTTGTACCAAATTTCAAATCAAACTATTCTATATTCTGCCGAAAATCGGGCAGCTCCCTTGTTTATATGCCTAGCCCAAAATTACAATTCAGAAACCAATCAACAACAACAATAATACCAACATCAACAACACTATTATTCATACCAACATATTCCATAAACGTCCCACACGATGTTTTTCAACATACAATAACAATATGCACTTTCTTCCATCCCAATCGTGAGTATAATCTCATCAATACGCCAACCATGTTAGATACCATTTTAATATGCGTAAATCAGTCCATCCACACGGCCACAACACGTCCAAAACAGCCCATAAACACAACAACTACAATACAACACTCTATGACCTTTTCTCCATGACTAGTTTCATTTTTAAGGCTTTATAGACCTTCAAATAAACTCAACATAAAATATGGGATGAATAACATACCTTATGCTTGAAAAAAACTCAGCCACATCAACCTTTTCCAATACCAAGCTTAAGTAGAATCAAGAACAATCGCCTTTCACGGACTAGTTTGGCGTAATCTTGTCGAATTCTTGATTTATCGGACTATAATATTTGGAAGATATTTTGAGAGGCTTCTAGGACTCTTTGGAATGTTAATATGCTAAAAAAAAATGGGCTGATGGGGTATTTATAGCCCCCCTAGGTCGGTTCCACCGACTTATTCATGTGGGGCCCGCGGAACCGTTTGGCAGCTTGGGGTCTTGCTCTTAAAATGGCCATAACTCTTGATTCCGACATCATGTGAGGGCCCACGACCTATTTTTGGAAAGATCTTTCAATTATCTAAAACTTTTATTCTTGGTATTTTTCCAAATTCGAAACTTATAATGCCGTTTTTGCCCCTCCAAGTCAGATCACCCGAAAACGTTTCCTTAAATCGTCCTTTTGGAGGGCTTATGTCCATATTTGGCTCATGGTTCCTTCTTAGGACTTGCTCAACTTTTCATGTACTACTTGTATCATTTTTAATATATCCTTTACAAAATCCCAACATGTGGGCTCCACCTTAACTCATGGTTTCGAGGGCTATCATCGAGTGATCATGTTAACCGATTTACTCCATACACTCTCCAAATGTCATATATATGTTCTTATGCTCAGATAATATAATCTTCATCCATAATCTTTGTGTAACTCTGCTCTCCCCTGAGCTCATACTAAGCCGTCCACAGTCTTGATAACGCGAAATTTTTCAAGGTGTAACATAAATGATGCATAAAAATTCCTATTCCTAAAGGATTATATAATGAATAATGTCCTTAACTTTCATAACCTGTCTCGTATTGATTTGATACATGTCTATGATCCCTGAGACTTACCTTTATATAGTTCGTAATGACATTTAGAGAGAACTTATTATGGTTATCATCCCGACACTCGAGAATTAATTAGTCTACTTATCTATTGAATCTCAAAAGATGATTTGGGTGCATATGGTTACTTACTACTCTGCTCGTGCATACTGTTACATCTTTCACTGAGTCCCGGGCCAGGACATGTTTTCGTGCACAGATCCACTGCATTATTCACCGAGTCCCTCACTAGAGGGCCGGGACACGTTATATGTATATATATGATGATGATATGACGACATGATAATATGATGATATGGGGATGGCGGCCAGGATGCCATATGATGACTTTATTCACCGAGTCCCTCACTAGAGGGCCGGGACACGTTATATGTACATGTATATATTTTATTTACCGAATCCCTCACTAGAGGGCCGGGACACGTTATATATGCATATGTACAGGATGATTATCTAATTATGCCACTAAGTCCCATAACGGGTTGGGTATGATATTGACACGTATGATTTATGTTCAAAGTGTAAGCCTTGTGGTTTTCCGGTTATGGTACTAGTTCTCTACACTCCTTATTTCAGTATGATCCTGTTCACTATATTTCATGCTTTACATGCTCAGTACATATTCCGTATTGACCCCCTTTCTTCGGGAGGCTGCGTTTCATGCCCGTAGGTACAGACGCTCGTTTTGGTGATCTGCCAGCTTAGGATATCTATTCAGCTATCTTGGAGTGCTTCCTTGTTCCGAAGCCTAGATTTTTGGTACAAATCCTTTTGTTGTAGATATATGCTTATCCAGGGGTACGCGGGGCCCTGTCCCGTCATATGTTACTGTTGTCACTCTTAGAGGTCTGTCTGTAGACATATGTGTGGGTTGTATATAGTTACCGTTCAGTTCTGTCTGTATGGCTTATGTTTTGGGACGTTCCCATTTGTAGTGGCAGTCTTGTCGGCTTGCGTATATATACTTGGGACGTTCCCATACGTTATGGTAGCCTTGTCGGCTCATGTACTATATTATCTTTGATTGGTTGTGACTCCTCAGGAGATAGGTTACCTATATGTATAAAGGTGACGTTCTGAAATAACGTCTTGTCTTTGAAAGATTCCATATTATGTTGAGACTCAGTTTGATTATGTCTAACAGGTACGTATACGAGTGTCCAGCTCGGGCACTAGTCATGGCCCAGGGGGTTGGGTCGTGACATGGAGTGTTACATTATTCTCGTCTCAGGATCATTCATCCTCTAATGAGAGTTAAGGCGTCAGATTTTCATTAAACCTCAAGTTTCCACTATTTTCACTAGAGTTCCTTTATGTTGCAAACTATCCCATAAAAAAACATCGATAACACCCTAACAATGGCCATATGGTCTTCACATGGACTCCCCCAACTAAACCAAACAAGTCAAAGCATCAAATAAGGAATTCACCCCTTTAGTCTATACTATGGCAAGAATTTAATAACCAGAAGGTTAGACACATACCTGGAATAGGGAATAATTGAGGTTATTATAGTTGGTGTCATTAACGACTAACAGATTGTAACTACACCCCTTCAAGTTCATTTTGTGCGTCTTATGATACGAAATAAGTCTATCTCAAGATTTAGCAATCTCACTCTTCCACTCTATAATGGGTTCATCAGAAAATTCAAGCCTAAATATTTTTTATTGGCAATCCAGAGTTTCATAACACTTGGAAAGTCAGTCTATCCCAGTGACACCGAAGTTGACCATTTCTAATTCAAACAATCGCAGTAGTCACACGGCCTTGATTTATAACTACATAATTTCTATAAACTCTAGAAGCAATAATGTGGAGACTAGTAGGTGTATTCATAGAAAAAGGGTTCAAACAATTGTTCAAGTTCCACACCAAAATCATGGGCAAGGTAACAGAGTCACATAAGAAAGATTTGAACCTGAATTGATCAGCGAATATGCATCAAAGGAGAAAATAGTGGGAATACCTATATGAAAACATTCGCGACCGCACCTTACAATCACGACCAAACACCTACATCAGAATTGAAAGAGACATTGTACCGTCCATCAAATCGTACAGCACAGCCAATGTGCACCTTATAGCACTATTGTTCACTAGGTTAGAAACTACCGCATGAGTTAAAGAGATTATCGTGAGGCACGAAATACCGAACACATCAGAATGATCCTAAAGGAAATTCAAGCCCTATAGCACAATTTAAGAATAAAAAAGAATGAGAAACACCTATAAATATCCTGGTAGTCTTTCGATCAGGCAAGTGGTCAGGCTGCATGAGCAAGACTCTACTAGACACAGCTCCACGGACATAGACAAATCCTAAGGCACATCTAAACCTAGGCTCTGACACCAAGCTTGTCGCACCCCAAACCTAATCGTCGGCGCAATGCATCCAATGCAATGAACA